>NW_026111699.1:0-20000 GCF_024679095.1 Eriocheir sinensis
AGCTCAGTTCTTCCAGCTGAGTAAAACTTGCCGCCTCTGCGTTCAAAGATTACATCTTCAGAAGGTTGTGAGTGAATGGAAAGTCAAGCACAATGATCTTGAAAAGAAATTTGTAGCCCTTCAGGAATTTGTTTTAACTAATGTGGCAGTGACTCCACCATCGATGGTGGAGAGGCCCTCCACTGAGATTGTGCCCTCTCCAGACGACCCTCCTGCTTCACGGGAGGACGTGTTACCTGCCTCACAGGTTGACTCCCAGCCTGCCCCACAGGATAACCCCCAGCCTGCCTCACAGGCTAACCCCCAGCCTGCCTCACAGGCTAACCCCCAGCCTGCCTCACAGGCTAACCACCGGCCTGCCTCACAGAACAACCGCCAGCCTGCCTCACAGGCTGACCCCCAGCCTGCCTCACAGGCTAACCCCCAGCCTGCTTCACAGGCTAACTCCCAACCTGCCTCACAGGACAACTTCCAGCCTGCCCCACTTAACGCTTCTCTTCCTGCTTCACAGGATGTCGGGTTCCAACCTGTAAGGAATGGAGCCAAACCGAAGCAGGCAACCAAGGATTTACTGACCCCCACTGCCTTCAATAGGTTCAAGGTGCTGGCAGACACCATGGAGGATGAGTTCGAGACTCGCCTAGTTGGGGACTCCATGGTGCGTGGCCAGCTGGTTGAGTTCTGTGGTCGTTCATCAAACGGCCGCAGAAAACGTTACTGCTATCCAGGTGCCAGACTGGACGACATCACCGCAGCGTGCGACGATGTCACGAGAAATGCCGACCGAAACACCCTCTTTGTCATTCACGCGGGGACAAATGACGTAAAGACAACCCTTTCTGAGGAACTGCTTGAGAAATGCCGCCGCATGATCAAGCAGTATAAACGTAAAACGGATGCCGGTAACATCATAATTTCAGGAATCCTCCCGAGGGTCGGTGCCGAATCTAGCTTTTACAGTAAGGCCTTCAGCACAAACAACAGACTTCAGTCCCTTTGCTCACAAGAAAACGTCCAGTTCGCTAACTTGTGGAACAATTTTTACTACGACTCAGACTTGTTCCTTCCTGATGGCATTCACTTAAACCCTGTTGGAGCAGCCCGTTTCGGGAGGCTGCTCTGTGACCAAGTGGCTCTTCGAAAGCCAAAAAACGCGGAGGCGAGAACACCAGCAGCTCCACCGTAAGGGTGCACTCAACCCGCAAAACTCCCGACTCGAATCACATTAAAGCTTGCTATGTAAACGCTCGTAGCCTACGTAACAAATTTGAAGACTTAGAAGTCCTCGCAGCTACAAATCATTATCACATCATCGGAGTCACAGAATCTTGGATAGACACTTCAAATAGAGATTTCATTGCGGAATATAGATTACCGGGTTATACCATTTTTAGTCATGAAAGAGAGAACAGACAGGGTGGAGGCGTTATCTTTTATATCCACAACTCTCTCCATCCAGTATCCGTGAAAACAGATATTATAACCAATGTAGACACGGTCTTCATTGAAATTAAAAATAAATCTCGTAAAATAGTAATTGGACTTATCTACAGACCGCCAAGGCAGACTCTTGATATCGACCACGCATTAAGTGAATTATTATTAGAAACAAGTAGCAGTTGCGAGGCAGTAATTGTTGGGGACTTTAACTTGCCAGTGAAAAGATGGGGTGAACCGTTGAGCTGTCATACAGGGCTCGACCTGTACACAAATTTACTAGAAAGTGATTTACATCAACACGTTCAAGAACCGACTCGGGAAAATAATATACTTGACCTTATCTTTTCAACGACAGCTGATCTAGTTAACGAAGTAAATGTTGGTCCAGTTTTTAGTTCTAGCGATCACCGAACAATCACATTCAGCATCAATATGAAAGAAAGTAAAGTAACTCCTAGTAAAGAAAAGGTGCCTGATTATCAGAGAGCGAATTTCGTAAGACTCCGATCAATTCTAAATAATTCTGACTGGACTGAAATCACGGCGGAAACAGATATTGATAAATCTTGGGGGGCCTTCACCACAATATTGAACAATGCCATAAGCATATGCGTACCCTATCGTAACAGACGTTCAGCTTCTAAGAAGAAACCCAAATGGTGGAATAACGAAATTCAAAATAGCCTATCTCTTAAAAAACGCGTATACAGTAGGTACATATCATCTCAGAGCGAGGCTGACAAACTAGAGTTGGACAGAATTCGCCGCGAAACCAAGAAATTAATAAAACGAAGCAAGAAAAATCTTGAAGAATATATAGCGGAAACAAGTAAATCTAATCCTAAAGAATTTTTCAGCTATGTAAATAATAAAAAGTCACTCACTTGTGGTATCGGACCGCTTGCTAATGAAAATGGTAACCACACGAACGATGAAAATGAAATGGCTACAATCCTAAATAACTTTTTCGCATCCGTATTTACCGACGAAGATTGTTTATCACCTCAACCGCCGGAGGTTAGAAGGACCGAAAAGATGTTAAGTGGCGTGCTCATCGTAGAAAGTGACATTTTACGCACAATTGAAAAGATTAAAGTAAGCAAAGCTCCTGGTCCAGACAAAATTACCCTAGGGTCTTAAAAGAAATCAAACATCAAATTTGTAAACCGCTCTCCATCATATTCAATAAATCTTTAACAGCTGGAAAAGTTCCGTCGGATTGGAAACTTGCAAATGTCACACCAATTTTCAAAAAGGGGGACAAGTCTCATCCAGGAAACTATCGACCAATTAGCCTGACATCTATTGTTTGTAAGTTAATGGAGACTATCATTCGCGACAATATGGTGAAACTCTTCGAAGAAAATAATGTAATAAATAATTCGCATCATGGTTTCCTAGTAAACGTTCGTGTTTAACTAACTTACTTGATTTTTTTCATTATATTTTTTTAGGTGTTCCATGAAAGCAGATCAGTAGATATCATATATCTGCATTTTCAAAAGGCACTTGGTAAGGTCCCCCACAAACGGTTGCTCAGCAAACTACTGGCGCACGGTATCTCGGGTAACATTCACAATTGGCTTGCGGACTGGCTCTCTGAGCGGAAACAGAGAGTAGTTCTAAACGGTGTTACATCTAACTGGCTCGATGTCAAAAGCGGCGTACCTCAAGGATCAGTGCTTGGCCCCATGCTCTTCTTAATTTATGTTAATGATATCGATGATGGGCTCACTTGCAAAGTATCAAAATTTGCTGATGACACTAAAATTGCTAGTAAAGTAACTGCGATATTCGACGAAGAAGCTTTACAATCAGATCTAGATCGACTTGCACGTTGGGCCAATCAATGGCAAATGAAATTTAACGTTGAGAAATGTAAAGTGTTGCACATCGGAAAAAAATAACAATCGCGTTCGGTACGTAATGAATGGCCAACAACTTTCTGCAGTAAGTAAAGAAAAGGATCTTGGAATCACTATATCAAGCGATTTAAAGCCCGGTCAGCATTGTTCAGAGGTAGTTAAAACTGCAAACAAATTGGTTGGCTTCATCGGACGAGTCTTTAATAATAAATCGGAAAAAGTAATATTAAAACTGTATAATTCGTTGGTTCGACCCCGTCTAGAGTACTGTTTACAGTTTTGGTCTCCCTACTACAGAAAAGACATAGAAAAGTTGGAACGGGTCCAACGAAGAGTAACAAAGATGATTCCTAGATTGAGAAATTTGTCATATGAACAAAGGCTTAAAGAAGTAAATTTATTCAGCCTATCAAAACGAAGAATGCGAGGCGATCTAATAGAAGTGTTTAAAATGTTCAAAGGATTCAGTGATATTAATGCGGAAGATTACTTTACAATTGATCGATCAAATAGAACAAGAAGAAATCACAATTTGAAGATAAGTGGTAAAAGATTCTCGTCGCACGAAGCTAAACACTTCTTCTTCAATCGAGTTGTTAATGTTTGGAACTCTCTACCCTGTGATGTCGTTGATAGTACAACAGTTACGGCCTTCAAGAATAGATTAGACAAGTGTTTTGAATCCAACCAGCAACTAAGATATTACTCATTGTCGTAATAACGTTAAGTTCTTTCGAATACTGGTGTCCTTGTCCGCTTTTATTGCCCGGTTAGTGGTAGCAGTAATGGTAGTTCTTTCCTCTTTCCTACATAAATTCCATGCAGTTTTTCCATGCTGCATGGTTCTTTTTCCTTTCCTGCCAGCTTTGGCTGGAGGGATGGGGGGTGGGGAGGAGCCTTCGCCTTTGCTGTCCTTCATCTTCCACCTTTGATTAGATAGTTAGTGTAGCTTGTCACAAACAACCTCGTAAGGACCAGCAGGTCTGCTGTTGTTCTTCCTTTGTGTTCCTTTGTGAAGTGAGTGGCTGGGATGGTGCACCTCAACACCAGACACAGGGGCAGAGAACCAGGCACAGATGAAGTGAGTGGCTGGGATGGGGCACCTCAGCACCAGACACAGGGGCAGAGAACCAGGCACAGATGAAGTGAGTGGCTGGGATGGGGCACCTCAGCACCAGACATAGGGGCAGAGAACCAGGCACAGATGAAGTGAGTGGCTGGGATGGTGCACCTCAACACCAGACACAGGGGCAGAGAACCAGGCACAGATGAAGTGAGTGGCTGGGAGGGGGCACCTCAGCACCAGACACAGGGGCAGAGAACCAGGCACAGATGAAGTGAGTGGCTTGGATGGGGCACCTCAGCACCAGACATAGGGGCAGAGAACCAGGCACAGATGAAGTGAGTGGCTGGGATGGGGCACCTCAGCACCAGACACAGGGGCAGAGAACCAGGTACAGATGAAGTGAGTGGCTGGGATGGTGCACCTCAACACCAGACACAGGGGCAGAGAACCAGGCACAGATGAAGTGAGTGGCTGGGATGGGGCACCTCAGCACCAGACACAGGGGCAGAGAACCAGGAAGAGATGAAGTGAGTGACTGGGATGGGGCACCTCAGCACCAGACACAGTGGCAGAGAACCAGGCACAGATGAAGTGAGTGGCTGGGATGGGGCACCTCAGCACCAGACACAGGGGCAGAGAACCAGGCACAGATGAAGTGAGTGGCTGGGATGGTGCACCTCAACACCAGACACAGGGGCAGAGAACCAGGCACAGATGAAGTGAGTGGCTGGGATGGTGCACCTCAACACCAGACACAGGGGCAGAGAACCAGGCACAGATGAAGTGAGTGGCTGGGATGGGGCACCTCAACACCAGACACAGGGGCAGAGAACCAGGCACAGATGAAGTGAGTGGCTGGGAGGGGGCACCTCAACACCAGACACAGGGGCAGAGAACCAGGTACAGATGAAGTGAGTGGCTGGGATGGTGCACCTCAACACCAGACACAGGGGCAGAGAACCAGGAAGAGATGGAGTGAGTGTCTGGGAGGGGGCACCTCAACACCAGACACAGGGGCAGAGAACCAGGCACAGATGAAGTGAGTGGCTGGGATGGGGCACCTCAACACCAGACACAGGGGAGGAAAGCTTCAGGGAAACACTTTTCCTGCACTGGATTACTAATGACTTACAACAACGATGATGATGATGATGATAATAAATACTCAAAAAACTTTGTACAAAGGCTTGAAAACACAGGAAGGAAAACTGGGATGCTCTGGAGACCAATCCCCCAGTCATTACTGTTATCTAATATCATTATCAGCTATTGTTATTATTATTATTATTATTATTATTATTATTATTATTATTATTATTATTATTATTATTATTATTATTATTATTATTATTATTATTATTATCAGCCAGTACTAGTCCACTGCACAAAAAGCCTTTCCTAGCAAGCTTCAGTTCTCTCTCCCTGATGCTAGTGTTTTCCATCCTGCTCTGCTGACGGTTCTAATGTCATCGCTACACTTGGTTCCCTGTCTGCCCTGGCTTCTATGACTCCTAGTTCTCCATATCTCTCTCTGTCTGGTCTTGTGTGATGCATCCTGCCCTGGCTAAGGTTCTTTTTTCATCCCTCCACCTTGGCTGCTGTCTGCCCTGGCTTCTATGACTCCTAGTTCTCCATATCTCTCTCCGTCTGGTCTTGTGTAATACATCCTGCCCTGGCTAAGGTTCTTATTTCATCCCTCCACCTTGGTTCCCTGTCTGCCCTGGCTTCTATGACTCCTAGTTCTCCATATCTCCCTCCGTCTGGTCCTGTGTGATCCATCCTGCCCTGGCTAAGGTTCTTATTTCATCCCTCCACCTTGGCTGCTGTCTGTCCTGGCTTCTATGACTCCTAGTTCTCCATATCTCCCTCCGTCTGGTCTTGTGTGATCCATCCTGCCCTGGCTAAGGTAATAATTTCACGTCCATCTCATTATATATCACTCAGGGTTCTACTTCAGCACATGGTTTCCCACCTCTGTCTGTCCATCAGTGTAGCTCACCTCACTCCAGGCAAGATTCTATTTCACCTCTCCAATTAATGTTTGTGTGGCCTGACCATTCAATTCCTACACTTGCTGGGTCGCCATTCTATTGAGAGCACAGATGAAGCACTGCCGCCATCAGCCTCACCTAACAGCCTCACCACACCCCAAGTAGCTCTTCACTTGCCTTCACTTGCTGGGCCACTCGTTATACTAATGCAAGGTCTGCCATTACGAAGAGAGCGTTTTAGCTAGTTTGTCCACATCATTCCAACTAATATGCAATACTAACAGGAAAAAACTAAGTAAGGAAAATGAAATCCAGCAAAAGTCTCCATTTGCTCCCTCCCCTGCATGACCTTTGCATACCTCCTCCTCCCATCTCAACACACAACAAAAAGCACACCCCCATATAAAAAACATCCCTTAATGTGTAACAGCTGATACCTTGGTCTGGGCAGGAATATCACAGAAGTGAAGTTGTCTGGGTGGCCGAGGCGTTCGCTGAGCCACTGCAGCGCTGTGTCCTCCATGCTCTGCGTCACCAAGCCGTCACCTGCACATCACAACAACCGTCAGGGTCCGTCCACACGGTCAAACACTGTCTGTCGGAAAGACACTGTGTTACCATATCATAAGGCGAAGCAGGATGACGTCATAGGCGTTGAAATGAGGGAAGTTGATATGGCAACAAACAGTGGTACCAGATGAAGTTGTGTACCATAGTTTCTACTCCGTTCACCAGGCAAAGACCGGCAGACAATGTTCAAAGTTGATGTTCGCTGGGAACCCACGGGTATCTAAGTCAGTGTTAGTATGGGCTCGAGAGACAGGTGACAGACGTACGGTCAGCCATGTTGACAGGGCAGGTGAGATCTAATCAACTGACAGCCTCAGTTCATCTGGTTAACAAGTAACTTTGTTCATCCTGTGCCTGGCAGTATCGTACACTTCCAAGCCTCTGTCCCACCAGGCAGTGTCCGAAGTTCCGATACTACGAACATGGGCAGTGTCTGGTACACCTCTTGGTGCTCGCTTCTGACGTCATCAGCAAGCCTTTCCGCTTTCCATTGTTAACTGGTAGCAGCGTTTGTCCGACGGACACTGTTCGACCGTGTGGACGCACCCTTACAAGGCGTTCTGCACTGGTACCACTATGAGCCAGACATGGCCACCAACACACTGAGGTCCCTGCCATGATACTTAAGTCCCTATTTTTAACGTCTCGGCCTCCCATTGTGACTGTTAACCAAGGCCACAGAGGAGATTAACCGGGTGTTCATGAGGCTGTTTTTCCCGTCCAAGGTGCAGAAGTTGTGTAACACTGTCTCCAGGATCACAGAACACTCCATGAAAATTTCAGCAACTGCTACAAGAGGCTTTTCAAATGGAAACTGAGTCACTGATATGTTTAAAAATAGGGACTTTATTCCCTCAGCCACCCCCCCTTCCTGGTGTGACTGATGCCTGCCTCAGGTTATTTCTGTTGTGTTGATGAAGGTGACCCAGTGCATGAATACTACAGCAAGTGTTAGAAATTGGAGCTGATGCTGATGTTGGCCTGGAGGGTGAGGGAGGCTGTGGGGCTTACTGGGCATGTCAGCCGTGATGGTAGGGGCTGAGGCTACTTGTAGTGTAGACTGTTTCTCCTGCTGACATTGGTGAGTTGAAGGGAAGAAGCAACACACACCTCATGTTAGCTCATCAGGCATTGTTCTGTCCCTGCCCTCCCCTTACTTTACTGTCTCCTAGTGTTCATACTCCATGGAGGGGACTCAGGGTCTACAGTGGGGCCCTGGCTCTAGTGATATTAAGAGGCTGAAAAATGTCCAACCATTTCAAATGGTCCGTTTGGGCGGTAGATTCCTGGGTCCTCTCCTCCCCTCTGCTCTGCCACACAGCCCCATCACCTGTTTTTCCCTCTCATATGTTACCTGTAGCTAACATAGGAGAGGGAAAAACAGGTGTTGGGAGTGAGCGGCAGAGCAGAGGGGAGGAAAGGACCCAAGAAATCCGCCGTCCAAACAGACTATTTGAAATGGTTGGACCAAAGTTTGGGTGAAAATTTTGAATAAAAAATAAAAACAGACAAAAACTCATTGGAAAAGTGCCTTTTTGTGCTCAGTCTCATGTACTTTAAACAACCCAACCTACATTTATAGATGAACATAACCACCAATATGGAAAGGCAACGAAAAAGCTCTGACTGTGGGTGCTCTCTATTGAATACAGATGTTGGGAGTGTGTTTGCTCACTGAAAGCCCAGACCTCTGCCACCGTGACCACTGCCACCCCCACCACCACACCCAGCGAGACACACGGCAGCCCCCTCTGGTGCTGCAGCAGCCCTGCCTCGGGCTGGCCTGTTGTTGTGCAGACGAGGGGCAGTGTTTGTACATAAGGCAGACGATGTAGTTATGTGAATGGCCAGTGACACCTTTGCAGCACCTTCTACAAATGTTTCCTTTAACTGTGATTGTTGTTTTCAGTAAAGGGTCGCCTATAAGAGCTGCTGAGGGAGCACTGTGATGGGGCTGCTGTGTGGAACGCTGTGTTTGGTGCGCCCAGCTGATCCAGTGTCATTGTGTTTCACCCCCACACCCACGGGGAGCTGTGTGACTCACCAGTGAACGGAATGCACCACTGCAGCGGTCAAGTCCTCTGGTCTAGCAGGGCTGCTGCAGGGGCAATGTCACACACCAGCACTCAGTTGGCCTGAGCCGCATAGCTCCCCATGAGTGGGGCAGGTCAAGCGGGACACTGGATCACCTGAGAGCCACAAAGCTTCATTATGAGGTCACCAGGGCTTACCAGTAGGGGTCATCCTGGGTCACAATGTGCAGGATGTCCAGCTTGTTAAAGGGCAGCCCAGCTTCCTTGCAGGGAATGTGCTTGTTGTCCTCCTTGGGGTCATAGTGGAAGTAGGCGTGGACCCTCACCTTGCTCTCCCTGAGGTGCACTGAGCTGCTGGCCGGGAGCAGCCTGAAGGTCATGGTGCCCTCCGCCTGCACCTGGAAGGGGACAGGAGGTGGGTTGGTTACTTGTGGGCTCGGAAAAATAAATAATGATATTAATAATAGTAATGATAGCTTTATTTCATCCACAGCAAGTATACAGGAAAAGCAAGGCAAAAGAGAGAATAAAATTTGACCAACAGTTATGCCTCTCTCTCTCTCTCTCTCTCTCTCTCTCTCTCTCTCTCTTAGTCACCACCACAGCCCACAGGCACATATAGGTCTCTCTCTCTCTCTCTCTCTCTCTCTCTCTCTCTCTCTCTCTCTCTCTCTCTCTCTCTCTCTCTCTCTCTCTCTCTCTCTCTCTCTCTCTCTCTCTCTCTCTCTCTCTCTCTCTCTCTCTCTCTCTCTCTCTCTCTCTCTCTCTCTCTCTCTCTCTCTCTCTCTCTCTCTCTCTCACTTTTTTACAGGGCGTTCTGCTGTCTGTCGACTGTGTCTCTCCAGGCAGCATCTCGAGACAAGACTGCAGGAGCAGGAAGAGATGGAAGAGGGCCAGAATAAAATAATAGAGCTTTCTCTCACCAGGCAGCATCTCGAGACAAGACTGCAGGAGCAGGAAGAGAAGATGGAAGAGGGCCAGAATAAAATAATAGAGCTTTCTCTCACCAGGCACCATCTCGAGACAAGACTGCAGGAGCAAGAAGAGAAGATGGAAGCAGGTCAGAATAAAATAATAGAGCTTTCTGGCACTGTTGCCTCCTTGCAGGAATTCATCCAGGCTAACGTTGCTGTGGTGCCAACCCTTCTCCAACCGCCCCCTTGCCCTCAGCGGTACCGTCGACACCAGCGGACAACACCACGCAGCGGGAGGATGCTAGTGGCACCGCCCATGATGGCTTCACCGTCGTGAATGGAGGAGCCAAACCAGCCAGACAAGCGATTTATCCTGTTCATTGCTTCAACAGGTTTGCCATTCTGGAGGAGGAGGACGAGCAGGAGAGCACCTTCCTGGTGGGTGACTCCATGACTCGCCAGCAGGTTGTTGAGTTCTGCGGCAGAGTTCCTCGTCGAAGACGGAACAATTGCTATCCTGGTGCTGGGATCGACGATATAACTGCTGCTCTTGAGGAGATCTCCTCCCAGGCTACTAATGATTCACTGTTTGTTACTCACACAGGTACGAACGACGTCACCACGACCCGGTCTGAGGAACTCCTGGACAAGTACCGTAGGCTCATCCAGCAGTATAAGTCTAAATCCCCTAACATTTTGATTTCAGGAGTTTTACCACGGACTTGGGCGGAGAGCGACTTTTTCAGTAAGGCCTTCAGCCTAAACAACCGCTTACAGACTCTTTGTAGGGAGCTTGACGTGAGGTTCTTCAACACATGGGACAATTTCTATGGACAAAGTGAGCTCTTCCACAGGGACGGATTGCACCTGTCTCCCATCAGGGCAGCCAGATTCGGAAGGCTCCTCAACGACGCAGTACGTGTCATCCGAACAAAAAACGAGTCACAACCACGTCCCTCCACCCCGCCCGTGTAAATAGACGCCGTGCATCGCAACAAACCCGTAACCGTGATCCCGCAAGTACCACCACCTCTATTACCAGGCATCTAGATAACTTAAAAATCCTTAGTTTCAATGCGCGTAGCCTAAGAAACAAATTTGATGAGCTGAGATGTCTTGCTCTAACAGAAAATTTTGACATAATTGCTATAACCAAAACATTTATCGACACCACAAATATTGATTTAAGTTCCGAATACATCATAGATGGCTAGAGACTCTTCAACAAAGATCGTGTAAACCGTAGAGGCGGTGGCGTCGCCCTTTATTTCAAAAGCTATTTGCAACCCCCTGACAAAACACCGAGAAACAGTAACGTTGAACATTTGTGCGTGCGAGTAAACATTGCAAAAGTCAATTTAAATATATCTGTCACCTACAGACCTCCCGGGCAATCACTCGATGACGACCTTGAAATGTACAGCGTCTTAAGGCAGTCACATAATAACAGCGACTCACTGATATTAGGAGACTTTAACCTCCCCCATATCGACTGGGCGACACTGTCAGGTACAGAAGGCGAGTCACATAGAATGATCGAATTTCTAGAAGAAAATTATCTAAGCCAAATGGTTTCTGAGCCAACTTGACAAAATAATATACTCGACCTTGTTATAACTACCCAGGATGATGCCAAGCTGTGCCAGCCAGTCTCCGTCCTTCCAGTGACCCAGCCGACACTGAGGAGAGCCATGGCCAGTCTGTCTCTAATAAATGCCACAGTGCCACACAGGCTGGGTCACTGGAAGGACGGAGACTGGCTGGCACAGCTTGGCATCATCCTGGTGGAGAAATAGCTCAAATGTGATCACAGGAAATATTTTAACGTATAAAAGTAAATGAGGAGAGATTTAATTAGTAAGACCTTCATTACTAACTGGTAATGTGGGGTTAATTGTGTGTGTGTGTGTGTGTGTGTGTGTGTGTGTGTGTGTGTGTGTGTGTGTGTATTCACCTTGTTGTATTTACCTTGTTTATATCTGCTGGCCTTTAAATCATGAATGAGGACCACATCTTTTTCCAGGCCATTCTAGGTTGCAGACTTAAACAAGCAAAATAAACATGCAGAACAGTTAAGCAAAGCTTCAGATCCAGTATTATTAGTAGTAGTGGTAGCAATAGTAATAGTAGTAGTAATAGTAGTAGTAGTAGTAGTAGTAGTAGTAGTAGTAGTAGTAGTACAATTATCATACCCAGAGAGGAGAAAGTATATTGAACAGAAGACAAGGAGGAGGAGGAGGATATGGAGAGAAGAACAGAGGAAGAGACAAAGAAGAATGAAAATGGAAAAGAGAAGGAGAAGACAGACGAGATGAGAGGAGAAGGAGGAGGTGGAGGAGGCGAGAGAGAAGAATGGAGGAGGAAGAAGAAGAAACAATGAAAGGAGAGAGGAGAGAGGGAGGAATGGAGATAAACGACACGAGGAAAGGAGGAGGAGGAGGAGGAGAGGGCAGAAGGAAGAGGATAGATAATAGCTAGATAGACAGATAGATAAACAGATTATTGCGTGATAATAGATAGATAGACGGGCTATTTCGCAAGAATTGATGATGTATAGACAGATATATACACAGGTTATTGCATAATAGATAATCGACAGACATATAGATTGATAAATAGGTTATTGCACAGGAATAGATAGAGAGATATAGACAGACAGATAAATACACAGGAAATAGACAATTGAGATAGATACAGACGTTATTGCACAGCGGCAGACAGACTGATAGACAGACAGGTAAATGTACAAGAATAGACGATAGAGATACAGAGATTATTGCGCAAGGCATAGATATGTAGATAGATACACGAATAGACAATACAGATAGATAGAGGTTATTGCACAGGGACAGGTAGACAGAGAAGAATAGACAATAGAGATAGATACAGAGGTTATTGCATAGCGACAGATAGACATATAACAGACAAGAATAGACAATAGCGATAGATAGAGAGGTTTTTGCAGAGGGGTAGATAGACAGATAGATAGATAGGTAAATAGACAGGTCAATACACGGCTAGATAGATACATGGATAGACTCAAGAGCCTTAGAAACACTGCTTTATTATGTTTAATTAAATTTCCCTCCCTAGAATGTGACTCTTCCGCCTTCTCCTCATCCTCCTCCTCTTCCTCCGGGTCCCTCCTCCTCCTCCTCTTCCTCCGGGCCTCAAGGCCAAGACGGAACCCCAATGTATTTTTTTTTAATGTTTAAGTTGCCATTATCTTATATGAAGGCTACAGGAGTTATCGTGAGGCTGACTTATAGGCCTACACCACCCCTAGGCTCCAGATAAGGCCTCCCTGGGAGTGGCTAACAGGGTATTAGGTTTTACTAACAGGACGGTAACCAACAGGAGTGCAGAGGTCATCTTCAGACTCTATTTAGCGTTAGTTAGGCCACACTTAGATTATGCTGTCCAGTTTTGGTGCCCACACTACAGAATGGACATCAGGTTGCTAGAATCAGTTCAGAGGAGGATGACCAAGATGATTCAGGGGCTGAGGATCCTCCAATATCAAAATAGGCTGAAACATCTAAACTTACATTCACTAGAAAGACGAAGAGTGCGGGGAGATCTGATAGAAGTATTCAAATGGGTCAAGGGTTACAACAAAGGCGATATAAGTAAAGTACTGAGAATTAGCCAACAGGATAGAGCTCGCAGTAATGGATTTAAATTAGAAAAGTATAGATTTAGGAGAGATATAGGCAAGCATTGGTTTAGTAATAGGGTGGTGGGGGAATGGAATAGACTCAGCAATCACATAGTTAGTGTAGGGACGATAGCTTGTTTTAAGAGTAGACTAGATAGCTACATGGACGAGGATGACAGGTGGCAGTGAGGTGTGGGTGCAGTAAGGAGACAGGGTACTGGGGCGTACGCCCGTACCGAAGGTAAACGAGGATCAAGCCTCTACCTATAACCCCTGAAACTACACCTCACCCATCGTGAGTAGTGGGGGGGATTCTGGAGCTGCCCTGTGTAGGCCACCCGGCCTCTTGCAGTTTCCCTGTTCTTATGTTCTTATGCTCTACGCCCGATGCGGCCAGATGCCATTCATTCTGCCTGGTTGATTGAAAAAATGTGGAGGGTGCCGTCCATGGGTATATTTCTCCCTTTTTCAGGCCATGGCGGGGACTCTGGTGTGTTTTGTCCATGTCTTCCTGGTACAATGGGCTTATTACGTAATATTCACCGCACTGTGCAGGTATATACGCCCTCGTAGGCCTATGAGAGCGTTACCTGTGTTGAAGAGTGTTGCCGTTTGGCCGAGTCGACTTGCATATTTTGGGTACGAATTGTGTGTTGCGGCGTGAGGGTGCCATGTGAGGATATATTTAACCCAATTTTTAGGCCATAGCGGTTATTGCAGTGTTCTTCCTGCATATCAAAGTGGTTAGTTATCTTCTTCAGTCTGTTGCTAAGCACACTGAGGGATAGCAAAGCCCCGTACAAGCCTGTATATGTGATGGGAGGTGTTGCCGTGGGCCCAAAGTCTTGTTGAATAATTTCTTTGGTGCCGCGTGAGGGTGCCATAAGCCGATATATTTAATCCTGCTTTTAGGCAATACCGATCATTGTGTCGTTGTTCTTCAGTAATGCAGTGGTCAAATATCTTCACTAGTACACTGTTAGCCACGCTGCGTGATAACAAAGCACGGTATAAGCCTGTATACATGGTAGGAGGTGTTGCCGTTTCCCACAAGTTGACCATTTTTTCCTTATGTGTGTATATGAGCATTTGACGCTTCAATATGTCTTTCTATGCTAAATAAAGCCTAGGTATTGCAATCGACGTGTTTTGTACCAGTGTGGGAGCCCCTGAAGCCGGCTATCATTGAGTTAAGTGACCAAGTTTTGGGGTCATTGAGGTCGCCAGCTGATGGCAGTCGCTATCAGATTTAAATATTCCCGGTGTCTTTCTATGCTAAATGAAAGCCTAGGTATTGTAATGGACGAGTTTTGTACTAGTTTATGAGCCCCTGAAGCTGTCTATCACTGTGTTACGTGGTGCGAGTTACGGGTCATTGGGGCCGCCAGCTGACGGTCGATCGAGTAGCTGTCATATTATTTCTCCACGTTCTGAGGCTTTACCGGCCATGCTAGTGTTGCTAATGTTTGTTTTAGTGATGAGATATGTTAATCAACGTTCTGTTTATCATACTGTGTGTTCTGTTTATCATACAGTTATTGCCTCTTTGATCTTAATTTTGGAAGTATGGAAACTGTAGGGTGTTGCCATTCTTCACTACCGGATACATTTCTCCATATGTTAAGGCTGTACCGGTCCTTATTATGTTGTGTAGGGTTGTTTTAGTGCTGAGATATGTTCAGTAATCTTCTCTTTATCGTGTCATTCAACCTCATAGTGTCTGAACCCTCACAGTGTCATTCAACCTCACAGTGTCTGTCAACCTCACAGTGCCTGTCAGCCAAACCGTGTCATTCAACCTTACAATATCTGTCAACCTCACAGTGCCATTCAACCTCACAGTGGGTCAACCATGGCGTCTGTCAACCTCACAGTGTCTGAACCCTCACAGTGTCATTCAACCTCACAGTGTCTCAACCTCACAGTGTCTGTCAACCTCACTGTGTCAACCTCACAGGGTCTGTCAACCTTAGCGTCTGTCAACCTCAGTGTCTCAACCTCATATTGTCTGTCAACTTCGCTGTGTCAACCTCACAGGGTCTGTCAACCTTAGTGTCTGTTATCCTCACAGTGTCATTCAACCTTACAGTGTATCAAGGAGAAGGGTAGGAGGGAGGGGTGGGAGTAGGGGAAGCCAAGGGCGGACCATCGCTGCTTAAGACACTTGAGGGAGGGGTGTGTTGGGGTCAAGTGGGGTTGTAAGGGCTGGCAAGGGCTTATATATGTGGTTGTGGTGGGTTGGGGAGGGGTTACGTGGGGTTGTGGGGGAGTTGTGTGGGTTTGAAAGTGGGTTACAATAGGTTTAGGGAAATTTCACAGCATGACACTCCCGCTCCTAGCATGAAAATTGCTCTGGTCTCGTTA
Organism: Eriocheir sinensis; assembly: GCF_024679095.1. Taxonomy (NCBI): domain Eukaryota; kingdom Metazoa; phylum Arthropoda; class Malacostraca; order Decapoda; family Varunidae; genus Eriocheir; species Eriocheir sinensis. Next base: position 15,902 of record NW_026111699.1, read on the forward strand.
GTAAAATATAACCATAACAATGTGCGTATGTGGGTTTTGTGGGGTTATGTGGGGATTTTGGGGGCTATGTGTGGTTGCCGAGGGGCTATGAGGGGTTAGGAATGGTTACAGTGGCGACTCCTGGCAACTATAGGGTTCCATTTCTAAGCCCTCATAGTCACTCTATTAGCTTATGTCAAAAGTATAAGGATCCTCTGAAAAAGTATAAACATGCCCCGCTATGTGCTGCCCCCTTTTGGCAAGCATGCGCTGTATAAGGGTATTATGTCATCGCTATGAGGGTAACCACGTCTACTATTTCTAAAGGTCTAATAGGAGCTTATTCAGGTTCTATTGACTGTTTTCTTTGGTTCAGAGTAAATAAGAAAGGTTAATCTATCACCAGGGTTGTTAAGCTACTCTTGGAAACGCCCACAACGCCCACGAAAGCCTTGTCAAATGGGAGTAGTTGGGCGACGTAAGGTTCAGGTACAGGTCACTGGGTCCATGCGAGGAGAGACACGGCCGGCGGGGTGACCACGTCGAGTATTTCTAAAGGTTAAATAGGAGGTCAGTCGGGTTCTCGTTAGTATTTTTGCACATTCAGGGTAAACAAATAAGGTTAAACTACCACCAGGGTCACCAAACTACCCCTGGAAACGCCCACAACGCCCACGAAAGCCTTGCCAAATGTGCATACGTGGGTGCCAACGGGTTCAGAAAAAGACACAAAGACGTCGCGGGTGACCACGTCGACTATTTCTAAATGCTAAAAATGAGCCTAATCGCGTTCTCATGACTGTGTTCTCAGGTTCATGGTAAAGAAGAAAGGTTAAACTATCACCAGGGTTATCAAACTACGCCTGAAAATGCCTACAATGCCCACGAAAGCCTTGCCAAATGGGCGTACATGGCCGTCCGGCAGGTCCTTGGGTACAGACGAGAAGACACAGGGACGGTGGAGTGACCAGATCGACTATTTCTAAAGCTCAAATAGGAGGTCAATCGGGTTTGCATGAGTGTTTTTGCACATTCAGGGTAAAGAAGAAAGGTTAAATCATCACCAGGGTCATCAAACTACCCATGGAAACGCCCACAACGCTCATGAAGAGCCTTGTCAAATGTGCTTATGTGACATGACAGAAAGACGGCGGGCCGCGGGGGCGAACATATCCACTATTTCCAAAGGCTAAAAATGAGTCTAATCGCACTCTATGGACTGTTTTCTTAGGCTCATGGTAACGAAGAAAGGTTAATCTTCCACCAGGGTCATTAAGTTACCCCAGGACACGCCCACAACGCCCACGAAAGCCTTGTCAATAGGGCGTTCTTGAGCTCCGAAAGGTTAGCCAGAGGTCAGGGAGTACGCTGTGAGGTGGCTGGTGACCGCTTCATCTATTTCCCTTGTGGGTGGTTTTGTGGATTTTCTGCTGCGTCTTATTCGTTTTGGGCGTGATAGAGTTGTTTTCTTAGACAAAGGGAAGCTGTGTGCCTAAGAGAGCAAGTAATCGGTCTTCCCGTAGCCATAGAATAAATAGGTTGAGTAATATATGAATGGGTGACGCACCCTTGCGGGATGCCCCGCCCACCCGCCTCCCTGCAGGGCTCAGACGCCTCCGCCTCGCAAAATAACTATTTTCAAGGGCCAAAAAGTAGATTAAAGGGTTCTCATGACTGTTTCCTTAGTCTCAGGGTGAAGAAGAAGGGTTAGACTACAACCAGACTCATTAACTACCCCTGGAAACGCCCACAACGCCCACGAAAGCCTTGTCAGATATGTTTCCTCAGACGCCTCCGCCCCTCACATTAACTATTCTCAAAGGCCAGAAAAGAGGTCAATCGGTATCTATTGACTATTTTTTTAAAGTTCACAGTAAAGTGGAAAGGTCAAACTACCACCAAGGTCATAAAACTACCCCTGGTAACGCCCACAACGCCCATGAAAGCCTTGTCAAATACGTATTCGCACATCACCTATTTCTTAAGGCCTAATAACATCTTTTTCCTTATTTTCCCTCCATGAACCATAATAATAACATCAATAATAGTTAAAAATAATTATAACATTGCATATAGTAATCCCGTGGACTCGGCGTACAGAACCATCGGCGGCTCAGTCCCCATCAGTTCCCGCGCGGCGTCCCTGATGGTGCTCGCGTGACCCATGATATTAAATCCTTTTTATCGTTTTCCGACAAATTACGCAGTGCCAGCGAACCACAGTGCCAGGGAAGAAAGAAGAGGTGGCAGAGATTACGCAGTGTCAAACCCAGCCCTGGAAAAGCTTACATCATGCGGAAAATTGGGTGAGAGGTGGAGGGGAGGGAAAGTGCCTCCCCGGGGAAATTTCAACCTTGTATTTGTACATTTTTTATGCGAATTACGTGTTCCCGGAATGTTGTGGTGCCATAGAAAGAAATCTGTGGTGCCAATGGTTGTACAGTGTCATTTATAACCCCCTGGAAGGCTAAAATAAGATTGACATAAGAGAAAAGATGAGGGAGAATTGAAAATGGCGGGGGGTGTCTTGTCTGACATCCCGCTTCAGCGCCAGATATTTTTTTTTTCATTTTTAAAGGAAATTGCGTTTCCTCAAAGTGCAGCAGTGCCATACAAAGAAAGAGGAGGTGGCATAGATCATACAGTGCCAATCTTAACGCGTGGGAATGTTAAAATAATGTTGAAAAAAGAGAAAAGCGGAGGGTGGAGGACAAGACAGCGGGGAAGTCGTGTGTTGAAAAGGAAAATTAACAAAAAAAAAAGAAAATGATAGCAAGGAAAAGACAAGGTGAAGAGCGTGTGAAAATGCTTAGAAAATAATAATATAGTAAGATTCGTGTGAAAATTAGTGAGAAATAGCCTAAAAAATAATAATAAGGTAAAGTCAAGGGAAAATTAAGTACAAAATGCTTAGAAATAATAGAAAGGAAAAATAAGGTCATAAATATAAAGTGATACTCAAATAATGAGAAAATGCTTGGATATTAATAATAAGGAAACATTAGTTAAAAATAATGTGAAAGTAAAAAAATGCCTAGAAAATTAGAAAAAAATAAAATAAGGTAAAATAATGTGAAAGTATGTTAGGAAATCCTTAGAAAATTTTAATAAATTAAATTAAGGCAAAATGATGTGAAAATTTGTTCGAAAATGCTTAGAAAATTATAATAAGGAAAAATGAGTAGAATAATATGCAAATAAGCTAGAAATACCTTAGAAAATAATAATTATAACTGATTATAATAATAATAATGATGATGATGATGATGAAAATAATAATAATAATAGATAATGGTGATAGTGAAAGTGTCTGTGTGCGTGTGTGTGTGCGTGCGGTTATATCAAGTTTAATATTTGTCACAAATTTAATTATATAGGTATATGTTGCAAGAACAGGAAGAAGAAGAAAAAAGAAGAACTACATCTACATCATGGGCTAGGTGAGTGTTATTATTATTATTTTTCTCAATTCCTCTACTTCCTCTTTTTCTTCTTTTTCTATTTCTTCCTCTTTTTTCTCTTCCTCTCCCTCTTTTTACTTTTCTACCTACTTTTTTTCTTTTTGCTATTCTTGTCCTTCTTTTCTTTTACTTTTTTCTATTGTTATTATTATTATTATTATTATTATTATTATTATTATTATTATTATTATTATTATTATTATTAGATGATGATGGTGTGTCCTTTTCAGCTGACTAAGAAAGGGAGAAGAGGGGGGGGGGGGGGGGGTAGCTATGGGGGAGAAAGAGGGCGTGGGGAGAGGGTGCGGGGGAGAAGGAGGAGGGTAGGAGGGAGGGAAAGGGAGGGATGGGAGCAGGGAAAGCCAGGGGTGGAGGTAGGTGGTGGATACACGTCACAAATACGTCACGCCTCACCTGTTCGAATGTGTAAGTGGCTCACGCAGGTTTTGCCATCACAGTCAAGAGTAAACGCCGTAATTCACCGCATCTGGCATTGTACAATAGCGTCAAAAATTAGCGGAGTGTGTGAAACAATCTGTACCGAAGCCCCATGCTGATCCGAGTCTTCGTTTGAAAGATATTTGCGAAAAACAGTATGTCATAGGGTCTGATATGGATAGTAGTTTATGTTTATTTGATAGTTTAAAATATTCCAGAAG
>NW_026111699.1:25000-120000 GCF_024679095.1 Eriocheir sinensis
AGCTATATCTCTACTAATGATGTTATGCTGATGATGTTATGTTAAGGAATGAGTACTATAATTTGAAGGACAGACGGAACCGATAAACTTAATGCTTGATACTTATTGCATAGGCTGTTTTTTTTTTTTTTTTACGTATCCGCCTATTGCGCCGGTAGGCTTGCTTGAGGATCCTGGATGGTATTCGGCCCCAGCCCGTCATGGCGCAGGCAAGTGTTTATAGTGGTGCCATCTTCTCTGGGCTCATGCTGCCCCCCGGAACTCGTTCTTGATTCTTGGACGGTTTCCTCTAGAGTCCGGGTTGATGGGTGGTCTTCAGGACAGCATGTGCATTGGTAGTTTTAAGCCACTCGGCGGTAACTGAAAAATCCGAGGTGATAGCGTGGGGATTCGAACTCGTGTCGTCCATCACGTGGTGAATGTGGGCCCAGCACGCTACCACTTCAGTCACCCAGTAGAAAGGTAGTTTGTGTTATCTTAGCGATTTGTCTACTAATGATGTTGTTACGCTAGATATGATTAAGAATGCATGTAATTAATTAGATGTTGTTATGCTAAAGAGTGATAAATAATGCGTATAATTAGAGGGACATACCAAGTTAGACGGTATACGAAGCCAATACTTAATATATACTCGATGCAGGTGAGTTAAAGTAGGTCCTCCCTTCTCCTTTGTTGTTTACTTGCAACAATAAGCTATTGATGAATCATATTGATACTTAGAGGTTATATAAACCATGAGAGAGAGAAAATAAACAGAATAATATTGTTTTAAGTTTAATGATGCTTGGAAACTATGAAAGCCGTGTGAAAGAAATTAAATACACGAAATAACAATGGTAAACTAAGAGATACATAGAAAGCATCTTGGAACTATGTCAGAAATAAATAAATGATGTGAAATCCTGTCATAAAAAAATCTGGAAACTGTGTGAGAGAAGAAAGCTTGTAAATAAACAAAATAAATACAATATGAGGTTAAACTGAAAGATACACAGACAGCACCTTGGAACTGTGTCAGAGATGAATGAATATATGATGTGAAATTCAGTTATAATAAAAAATAAAAAAATATGGAAGCCGTGTGTGAGAGAGAAGCTTGTAAATAAATAAAATAAATACAATATGAGGTTAAAGTGAAAGATACATTGAAAATACCTTGGAATTGTGGTAGAGATAAATTAATATATGATGCGAAATTCAGTTATGCTTACAAGGTCTGGGAGTTGTGTTAAGAGATAGAAAAATATGATATGGAATTAAGTTATAAAAAAGTCCTGGAAGCTAAGAGAGAAACTTGTTAAATGGATAGTTATATGAACCAGCCGCCAGCGTGTCGCCCAACGTGAAATCATCGACGCTTTCTCCAGTGCCGCGTGTGTGTGTGTTGGTGGGGCTGTGATGAACGTTTCTGGCGGCTTTCTCCTGAGTAACCAACGTTTTGTGTGGGTGCTCTGTTTTGCTCTCCTTTTTTTTTTTTTTTTATGTTTTGTTTTTGTTCTTGTTTTGTTGTTTTGTTTTGTTTTTGCATTTGTTCTTGTTTTTCCTTTCTTTCTTTTCTTGTTTTGTTGTCTTTTTTGTTTTTTGTTTTTTTTCTTTTCCTTTCTTTCTTTTTCTTCTTTTATTTTTCTATTTTTTCTTTTTCTTCGTGCTACAACAACAACAACAACAACAGTAACCACTACTACTACTACTTCTACTACTAGTACTACTACTACTACTGCTGCTACTACTTCTACTACTACTATTACAACAACAACAGTAACAACTACATCTATTATCACTTCAACTACTACTTCAACTACTACTACTACTACTACTACTACTACTACTACTACTACCACCACCACCACCACATCACCTGTTTGCGTGTTACTTTACCAAGAGGGTCAATAGATGTTTTGAAGCTCTCTGTTCGGTTGTTTTGGTGGGGACAGCGGGGGTCATAAAGAGTCACGAGCGGTCAGAGGTCACGGTCATGGTAAACAAGAGGTCAGGTCAGGTCAGGGAGGGTCAGGAGGCATAGCAGGTCACGCGGTTAGTTATAATATACTGCTCTTTGTAATGTTGTTTACGTTCACTTTCTCCGTCTGTGTTTTTTTTCCTCTTATTTTTACTGGTTCTTGTTCTTCCTCCTGTTCTTGATCTGCTGGTTCTTCTAGTTATTCGTGTTCTTGATCTTTTTCTAGTTCTTAATCTGGTTCTTCCTTTCTACACGTATTTTTTATGGTGCTGTTGTTCTTGTTTTTCTCGTTTTTTTCCGTGCCTGGCTTTGGCCAATAATGATGAAAGGAGACAATTAGTTTCTGTGCGCGTCCAACGTAGATCGATAGAAGAGTGGTAAAGATAATAATACTTCCACATAGTTTCAACAGTATAACAAAATATATTTCCTACATCTTTATAAATACGGCTATTTACATATACATTTGTCTCAAGGGATGCGCGCACGTATAATACAGTTGTACTACATGTAACACTGACCAGAGCCTGTTGTGTGTGTGTGTGTGTGTGTGTGTGTGTGTGTGTGTGTGTGTGTGTGTGTGTGTGTGTGTGTGTGTGTGTGTGTGTGTGTGTGTGTGTGTGTGTGTGTGTGTGTGTGTGTGTGTGTGTGTGTGTGTGTGTGTGTGTGTGTGTGTGTGTGTGTGTGTGTGTGTGTGTGTGTGTGTGTGTAACTCACCAAGGCCTGATCACGAGTTGGACTCGCTTTCGCCAGCAGGTACCCTCCCGACACGAGGAAGTGCATGCTCATTATCGTCGATCTCTGGGTACAGCCAGGACCTCACACACCACACACCCCATCCCCCTTGCTCAAGGGGGGACAGTAACCACTCCTAGTCAACGGAAAGAATCCGGCCTGAGCGGGGCTCGAACCGCCGCCTGTTTGACCGTGAAGCCTTGCAGCGCTGCGCTCTAACCGATTGAGCTACCGGAGCGGTGTGTGTGTGTGTGTGTGTGTGTGTGTGTGTGTGTGTGTGTGTGTGTGTGTGTGTGTGTAATGGTCTGATCACACAATGGTCTCACGATTGCCAACTATTACTTTTCCCGGATGAGCGACTCACAAGTGACGGATCTCTGGGTACGGGCTACGTGCTTGTGTATGTGTGACGTTTCTGGCTATTGCACAATAAATATTATAAATACACTCCTTCAAACACTGCATGCACGCTTTACACACACACACACACACACACACACACACACACACACATACATACACACACACATTATCACATATGTCAGCCACCAGTGGCACTCAGTTGTCTGTAGTTCCCCGCCTGTCCCCATACGAGTACTCGGGCTCCATCGCCTCACACCTCGGGGGTCCAGGGGTTTGGTGCGGGGCTGGGCAGGGATAAACTAAAGGAGGTGGAGGCGGCGGGGAGCATAGGGTGACCCGCAAGTCAGCCCCGTGAGAGCGAGGCTAAGGCGTGCCTTGAGGAGGAGGCGGCGCAGGAGGTCCATGGCCTCGGGCAGACCCTCGCCGGTGACGGCACAGGCGGGTGCAAGGCTGGGCGGGCGGCAGGTCGTGCAGGCCGAGGGCGTCAGCCATGGCGGCGGGCGTCCTGGCCCCCGGCAGATCCTGTTTGTTGGCCAGCACCAGCAGCGGCGGCCGTGAGCGGCGCAGCGCGGCGCTCTGTGCCGCTTGCCGGCGCACCAGGACGTGCAACTCGTGGCCCGCCTCCTCCAGCCGCTCGTCGCCGCTGCTGGCATCCACCACGAACAGCACCGCGTCGGCGCCGCGCGTGTAGGCGCGCCAAAGGGGCCGCACGCGCTCAGCGCCGCCCACGTCCCATGCCACCCAGGAGCAGCCGCCGCGCCGCAAACATTCACAGTTGGAGCCGACGGTGGGCACGGCGTTCACGTAGTGGCCGTACTTGAGCCGCAGCAGCGCCGTGGTCTTGCCCGACGAGTCGAGGCCCACGAGCACCAGTGTGGGCGGCCCCGCCACGAGCCCCGCCAGGCCCGCCAGCCCCGCCGCCACCACGCGGCCCACGCCCAGCACGCCGCCCACGAGGCCCCGCAGCTCCTGCCCCAACAGCTGTATGTGTGGCGAGGCGCGGCGCGGCGGTGTGCGCACTGCCCGTGTCCACCTGCTAACCCGCACATAGCCACACTGGCCTGGCCGGCCGCCGCATGCCACACGCGTGCCGCCACTCTCACATTCATCCTGGCCACCCTCCTCCTCCTCCTCCTCCTCCTCCTCCTCCCCCTCCTCCTCCTCCTCCTCCCCCTCCTCCTCCTCCTTTTCCTCAGCCATTTGTCTGAGTAGCCAGAGTGCCCTGTAAGTGGCCTACAAAGTACCCCTGTGAGTTGCTACGTAGCATTCTACAGTAGGCAACACAGTTGATACAGTGCAGCCTTCTGAGTAGTAGCCTAAAACAGTCCACTGCTCAGCTGGAGTAGCAGACAGCGTTGGGCACTCTACGGAGTACACTACTCAACAGTCACAGAGTAGACGCTGCAACGTGTTGGAAGTGGGCACCGCTAACCAAAAAGTTAGCTTCGCTAATTGGTAATCTACTGACTATAATATTAGCTTCGCATATGCTAAACCGCTAAACCGATAAAGAAATTATTGAAAGCTAACGCTAACCGCTAACCGCTATTTTACTGAATATGGATTTATCTTCGGTTTAGTATTTTGGCTCTAAAATCCTTAAAAACAGACCTAGTGAACTGAAATTTCAATGAGTTGTAGCTTCGACAATAGATTTCACTAATAAGCGTCCAGTTACCCTATTTTAATGATTAATTTACCCAAAAATGGAAGCCCTGGAATTATTGCGCCATGTGGCTCAGCGGGTGCTGTGTCTGCCCACAAACCTGTATGATTTTTTTAGTGGACTTAAAATTAGCGGACGAGGAACTATATTCAGCTGAAGCTAATTGGTTCACTAACACTTTACAAAGTTAACGAAAAATCTAATCACCTAATGAAAAAACTTGCCTCGCTAATCAGCGGTTAGTGGGTTAGACGAACCGTGGCCAACACCACATATCATACGACATTACTCGGAAACATTTCACACGACATTACTTGGAAACATATCACACAACATTACTTGGAAACATTTCACACGACATTACCTGGAAACATATCACACGACATTACCTGGAAGCATATCACACGACATTACCTGGAAGCATATCACACGACATTACCTGGAAACATATCACACGACATTACCTGGAAACATATCACACGACATTACCTGGAAACATATCACACGACATTACCTGGAAACATATCACACGACATTACGTGGAAGCATATCACACGACATTACCTGGAAACATATCACACGACATTACCTGGAAACATATCACACGACATTACCTGGAAGCATATCACACGACATTACCTGGAAACATATCACACGACATTACCTGGAAGCATATCACACGACATTACCTGGAAGCATATCACACGACATTACGTGGAAGCATATCACACGACATTACCTGGAAACATATCACACGACATTACCTGGAAACATATCACACGACATAACCTGGAAACATATCACACGACATTACCTGGAAGCATATCACACGACATTACGTGGAAGCATATCACACGACATTACCTGGAAACATATCACACGACATTACCTGGAAGCATATCACACGACATTACGTGGAAACATATCGCACGACATTACGTGGAAACATATCACACGACATTACCTGGAAACATATCACATGACTTTACGTGGAAACATATCACACGACATTACCTGGAAACATATCACATAACATTACCTGGAAACATATCACACAACCTTACCTGGAAAGGAAACATATCACACAACATTACCTGGAGAGGGAACATCACACAACATTACCTGGAGAGGAAACATATCACACAAGATTACCTGGAGAGGAAACATATCACACAACATTACCTGGAAAGGAAACATATAACACAACATTACCTAGAGAGGAAACGTATCACACAACATTACGTGGAGAGGGAACATATCACACAACATTACCTAGCGAGGAAACATATCACACAACATTACCTGGAAAGGAAACATATCACACAACATTACCTGGAGAAGGAACATATCACACAACATTACCTGAAGAGGGAACATATCACACAACAATACCTGGAGAGGGAACATATAACACAACATTACCTGGAGAGGGAACATATCACACAACAATACCTGGAGAGGGAACATATCACACAACCTTACCTGGAGAGGGAACATATCACACAACAATACCTGGAGAGGGAACATATAACACACCATTACCTGGAGAGGGAACATACCACACAACAATACCTGGAGAGGGAACATATCACACAACAATACCTGGGGAGGGAACATACCACACAACAATACCTGGAGAGGGAACATACCACACAACATTACCTGGAGAGGGAACATATTACACAACATTACCGGGAGAGGGAACATATCACACAACATTACCTGGAGAGGGAACATATCACACAACATTACCTGGAGAGGGAACATATCACACAACATTAGCTAGCGAGGAAACATATCACACAACATTACCTGGAGAGGGAACATATCACACAACATTACCTGGAGAGGGAACATATCACACAACATTACCTTGAAAGGAAACATATCACACAACATTGGTAGGGATCATATCACACAACATTACCTTGAAAGGAAACATATCACACAACATTACCTGGAGAGGAAACATATCACACAACATTACCTGGAGAGGAAACATATCACACAACATTACCTGGAAAGGAAATATATCACACAACATTACCTGGAAAGGGAACATATCACACAGCATTACCTTGAAAGGAAACATATCACAAAACTATTACCTGGAGAGGGAACATATCACACAACATTACCTGGAAAGGGAACATATCACACAACATTACCTGCAAAGGAAACATATCACACAACATTACCTGGAAAGAAAACATATCACACAACATTACCTGCTCAGGAAACATATCACACAACATGACCTTGAAAGGAAACATATCACACAACATTACCTGGAAAGGATACATGTCACACAACATGACCTTGAAAGGGAACATATCACACAACATTACCTTGAAAGGATACATGTCACACAACATAACCTTGAAAGGAAACATATCACACAACATTACTTGGAGAGGGAACATATCAGACAACATTACATGAAAAGGAAACATATCACACAACAGTACCTGGAGAGGGAACATATCAGACAACATTACCTGGAAAGGAAACATATCACACAACATTACCTGGAAAGGAAACATATCACAAAACATTACCTGGAAAGAGAACATATCACACAACATTACCTGGAAAGAAAACATATCACACAACATTACCCTGAAAGAGAACATATCACACAACATTACCTGGAAAGGAAACATATCACACAACATTACCTTGAAAGGGAACATATCACACAACATTACCTGGAGAAGGAACATATCATACACCATTACCTGGAAAGGGAACATAACACACAACATTACCAGGAGAAGGAACATATCATACACCATTACATGGAAAGGAAACATAACACACAACATTACCTGGAAAGAAAAAATATCACACAACATTACCTTGAGAGGGAACATATCACATAACATTACCTTGAAAGGAAACAGATCACACAACATAAACTGGAATGGGAACGTATCACACAACATTACCTGGAAATGAAACATATCACACAACCTTACCTGGAAAGGGAACATATCACACAACATTACCTGGAGAGGGAACATATCACACACCATTACCTGGAAAGGAGACATATAAAAAAACATTACCTTGAAAGGGAACATATCACACAACATTACCTTGAAAGGAAACATTTCACACAACATTACCTTGGAAGGAAACATAGCACACAACATTACCTGGAGAGGGAACATATCACACAACATTTCCTTGGAAGGAAACATAGCACACAACATTACCTGGAGAGGGAACATATCACAAACCATTACCTGGAGAGGGAACATATCACACAACATTACCTGGAGAGGGAACATATCACACAACATTACCTGGAGAGGGAACATATCACACAACATTACCTTAAAAGGAAACATATCACACAACGTTACCTGAAAAAGAACATATCACAACACATTACCTTGAAAGGAAACATATCACACAACATTACCTGGAAAAGGAACATATCACACAACATTACCTTGAAAGAAAACATATCACACAACATTACCAGGAAAGGGAACATATCACACAACATTACCTTGAAAGGAAACATATCACACAACATTACCTGGAGAGGGAACATATCACACAACATTACCTGGAGAGGGAACATATCACACAACATTACCTGGAAAGGAAACATATCACACAACATTTCCTTGGAAGGAAACATAGCACACAACATTACCTGGAGAGGGAACATATCACAAACCATTACCTGGAGAGGGAACATATCACACAACATTACCTGGAGAGGGAACATATCACACAACATTACCTGGAGAGGGAACATATCACACAACGTTACCTGAAAAAGAACATATCACTCAACATTACCTGAAAAGGAAACATATCACACAACGTTACCTGGAGAGGGAATATATCACAACACATTACCTTGAAAGGAAACATATCACACAACATTACCTGGAAAAGGAACATATCACACAACATTACCTTGAAAGAAAACATATCACACAACATTACCAGGAAAGGAACATATCACACAACATTACCTTGAAAGGAAACATATCACACAATATTACCTGGAAAGGGAATATATCACACAACATTACCTTGAAAGGAAACATATCACACAATATTACCTTGAAAGGAAACTTATCACACAACATTACCTAGAAATTGAACATATCACACAATATTACCTTTAAAGGAACCTTATCACACAACATTACCTGGAAAGGAAACATTTCACACTATATTGTCTTGAAAGGAAACATATCACACAACATTACCTGGAGAGGGAACATATCACACAACATTACCTGGAGAGGGAACATATCACACAACATTACCTTGAATGGAAACATATCACACAACATTACCTGGAAAGGGAACATATCACACAACATTACCTTGAAAGGGAACATATCACACAACATTACCTGGAGAGGGAACATATCACACAACATTACCTTGAAAGGGAACATATCACACAACATTACCTGGAGAGGGAACATATCCCACAACATTACCTTGAGAGGGAACATATCACACAACATTACCTGGAGAGGAAACATATCACACAATATTACCTGGAAAGGAAACATATCACACAACATTACCTTGAGAGGGAACATATCACACAACATTACCTGGAGAGGGAACATATCACACAACATTACCTGGAGAGGGAACATATCACACAATATTACTTGGAGAGGAAACATATCACACAACATTACCTGGAGAGGGAACATATCACACAACATTACCTGGATAGGAAACATATCACACAACATTGCCTGGAGAGGAAACATACACACAACACTACCTGGAAAGGAAACATATCACACAACATTACCTGGAGAGGAAACATATCACACAACATTATCTGGAGAGAAAACATATCACACAACATTACCTGGAGAGGAAACATATCACACAACATTACCCTGAAAAGAAACATATCACACAACATTACCTGGAGAGTAAACATATCACACTACATTACTTGGAAATGAAACTTATCACACAACATTACCTGGAGTATAAATTTATCACACAACATTACCTGGAGAGGGAACATTTCACATAACATTACTTGGAGAGGGAACATATCACACTACGTTGCCTGGAAAGGAAACATATCACACAACATTACCTGGAAAGGAGACATATCACACAACATTACCTGGAGAGTAAGCTTATCACACAACATTACCTGGAGAGGAAACATATCACACAACATTACCTGGAATGGAAACTTATCACACAACATTACTTGGAGAGGGAACATTTCATACAACATTACCTGGATAGTAAACATATCACAGAACATTACCTGGAGAGGAAACATATCACACAACATTACCTGGAGAGGGAACATTTCATACAACATTACCTGGATAGTAAACATATCACACAACATTACCTGGAAAGGAAACATATCACACAACGTTACCTGGAGAAGGAACATCACACAACATTACCCGGAGAGGTAACATATCACACAACTTTACCTGGAGAGGGAATATATCACACAACATTACGTGGAGAGGGAACATATCACACAACATTGCCTGGAAAGGAAACATATCACACTACATTACCTGGAAAGGGAACATATCACACAACATTACTTGGAGAGGGAACATATCACACAACATTACCTGAAGAGGGAACATATCACACAACACTACCTAAAGAGGGAACATATCACACAAGATTACCTGGAGAGGGAACATATCACACAACATTACCTGAAGAGGGAATATATCACATAACATTACCTGGAAAGGGAACATATCACACAACATTACCTGGAGCGGGAACATATCACACAACATTACCTGAAGAGGGAACATATCACATAAAATTACCTGGAAAGGGAATATATCACACAACATTACCGGGAGCGGGAACATATCACACAACATTACCTGAAGAGGGAACATATCACACAACATTACGGGAGAGGGAACATATCACACAACGTTACCTGAAAAAAGAACATATCACACAACATTAACTGGAGAGGGAAGATATCACACAACATTACCTGGAGAGGGAACATATCACACAACATTACCTGGAGAGGGAACATATCACACAACATTACCTGGAGAGGGAACATTTCACACAACATTACCTGGAGGGGGAACATTTCACACAACATTACCTGGAGAGGGAACATATCACACAACATTACCTGGAGAGGGAACATATCACACAACATTACCTGGAGAGGAAACATATCACACAACATTACCTGGAGAGGAAACATATCACACGACATTACCTGGAGAGGGAACATATCACACAACATTACCTGGAGAGGAAACATATCACACGACATTACCTGGAGAATGAACATATCACACAACATTACCTGAAGAGGGAACATATCACACAACATTACGTGGAGAGGGAACATATCACACAACGTTACCTGGCGAGGGAAAATATCACACAACATTACCTGGAGAGGAAACCACACAACCTTACCTGAAAAAGAACATATCACACAACATTACCTGGAGAGGGAACATATCACACGACGTTACCTGAAAAAGGACATATCACACAACATTACCTGGAGAGGGAACATATCACACAACGTTACCTGAAAAAGAACATATCACACAACATTACCTTGAGAGGGAACATATCACACAACGTTACCTTGAAAAGAAACATATGAAACAACATTACCTGGAGAGGGAATATATCACACAACATTACCTTGAAAGGAAACATATCACACAACATTACCTGGAAAAGGAACATATCACATAATATTACCTTGAAAGAAAACATATCACACAACATTACCTTGAAATGAAACATATCACACAACAGATCCTCTCTTTATCCACACCACACTACATTCACACAACATATACACCTTTTACCTTGAAAGGACATATCACACAACATTACCTGGAAAGGGAACATATCACACAACATTACCTGAAGAAACATATCATACAACATTACCTGGAAAGGAACATATCACACAGCATTACCTGAAAGGAAACATATCACACAACATTACCTGAAAGGAAACATATAACACAACATTACCTTGAAAGGAAACATATCACACAACATTACCTGGAGAGGAAACATATCACAACATTACCTGGAGAGATATCACACAACATTACCTGGAGAGGAAACATATCACACAACATTACCTGAAAGGAACATATCACACAACATTACCTGGAAAGGGAAACATATCACAACATTAACATATCACACAACATTACCTGGAGAGGAACATATCACACAACATTTTGAAAGGAAACATATCACACAACATTAATCACACAAAAACATATCACACAACATTACCTTGAAATGAAACATATCACACAACATTACCTGGAGAGAGAACATATCACACAACATTACCTGGAAAGGGAACATATCACACAACATTACCTGGTAAGGGAACATATCACACAACATTACCTGGAAAGGGAACACATCACACAACATTACCTGGAAAGGGAACATATCACACAACATTACCTGGAGAGGAAACATATCACACAACATTACCTGGATATGTAACATATCACACAACATTACCTGGATAGGAAACATATCACACAACATTACCTGGAAAGGAAACATATCACACAACATTACCTGGAGAAGGAACAAATCACACAACATTACCTGGAGAGGAAACATATCACACAACATTACCTGGATAGGGAACATATCACACTAAATTACATGGAAAGGAAACATATCACACAACATTACCTGGAAAGGAAACATTTCAAACAACATTACTTGGAAATGGAACATAAAACACAACATTACCTCTAAAGGGAACATATCACACAACATTACCTGGAAATAGGACATATCACAGAACATTACCTGGAGAGGGAGCATATCACACAACATTACCTGGAGACGGAACATATCAGAAAACATTACCTGGAAAGGAAACATATCACACAACATTACCTGGAGAGGGAACATATCACACAACGTTACCTGAAAAAGAACATATCACACAACATTACCTGGAAAGGGAACATATCACACAACATTACCTGGAGAGGAAACATATCACACAACATTACCTGGAAAGGGAACATATCACACAACATTACCTGCAAAGGGAACATATCACACAACATTACCTGGAAAGGGAACATATCACACAACATTACCTGGAAAGGAAACATATCACACAACATTACCTGGATAGGAAACATATCACACAACATTACCTGGAAAGGTAACATATCACACAACATTACCTGGAAAGGAAACATATCACACAACATTACCTGGAAAGGAAACATATCACACAACATTACCTGGAAAGGAAACATATCACACAACATTACCTGAAAGGCCTGGAAAGGACATAACACACAACATTACCTTGAAAGGAAACATATCATAGAACATTACCTGGAAATGGAACATATCACACAATATTACCTTGAAAGGAAACATATCACACAACATTACCTGGAAAGGAAACATATCACACTACATTACCTTGAAAGGAAACATATCACACAACATTACCTGGAGAGAGAACATATCACACAACATTACCTGGAAAGGGAACATATCACACAACATTACCTGGTAAGGGAACATATCACACAACATTACCTGGAGAGGAAACATGTCACACAACATTACCTGGAGAGGAAACATATCACACAACATTACCTGGAAAGGGAACACATCACACAACATTACCTGGAAAGGGAACACATCACACAACATTACCTGGAAAGGGAACATATCACACAACATTACCTGGAAAGGGAACACATCACACAACATTACCTGGAAAGGGAACACATCACACAACATTACCTGGTAAGGGAACATATCACACAACATTACCTGGAAAGGGAACATATCACACTACATTAACTGGAAAGGGAACACATCACACAACATTACCTGGAAATGGAACATATCACACAACATTACCTGGAAAGGAAACATATCACACAACATTACCTGGAAAGGGAACATATCACACAACATTACCTGGAAATGGAACATATCACACAATATTACCTTGAAAGGAAACATATCACACAACATTACCTGGAAAGGAAACATATCACACTACATTACCTTGAAAGGAAACATATGACAACATTACCTGGAGAGGGAACATATCACACAACATTACCTGGAGAGGGAACATTTCACACAACATTACCTTGAAAGGAAACATATCACACAACATTACCTGGAGAGGGAACATATCACACAACATTACCTGGAGAGGAAAAATACACACAACATTACCTGGAAAGAAAACATATCACACAACATTATCTGGAGAGGGAACATATCACACAACATTACCTGGAAAGGAAACATATCACACAACATTCCCTGGAGAGGAAACATATCACACGACATTACCTGGAGAGGGAACATATCACAGAACATTGACTGGAGAGGGAACATATCACACAACATTACCTGGAGAGGGAACATATCACACAACATTACCTTGAGAGGGAACATATCACACAACATTACCTTTAGAGGGAACATATCACACAACATTACCTGGAGAGGAAACATATCACACAACATTACCTGGAGAGGAAAAATATCACACAACATTACCTGGAGAGGGAACATATCACACAACATTACCTTGAAAGGAAACATATCACACAACATTACCTGGAGAGGGAACATATCACACAACATTACCTGAGAGGAACATATCACACAACATTACCTGGAGAGGACCATATCACACAACATTTCCTGGAGAGGAACATATCACAACATTACCTGAGAGGGAACATAACACATAACATTACCTGGAGAGGAACATATCACACAACATTGCCTGAAGAGGAACATATCACACAACATTACCTGGAGAGGAACTTATCACACAACATTACCTGGAGAGGAACATATCACACAAACTTACCTGGAGAGGGCATATCACACACCATTACCTGGAAAGGAGACATATCAAAAAAACATTACCTTGAAAGGGAACATATCACACAACATTACCTTGAAATTAAATATATCACACAACATTTCCTTGGAAGGAAACATAGCACATAATATTACCTGGAAAGGGAACATATCACAGAACATTACCTGGAGAGGGAACATATCACACAACATTACCTGGAAAGGGAACATATCACACAACATTACCTGGAGAGGGAACATATCACAGAACATTACCTGGAGAGGGAACATATCACACAACATTACCTGGAGAGGGAACATATCACACAACATTACCTTGAAAGGAAACATATCACACAACGTTACCTGGAGAGGGAATATATCACACAACATTACCTTGAAAGGAAACATATCACACAACATTACCTGGAAAAGGAACATATCACTCAACATTACCTTGAAAGGAAACATATCACACAACGTTACCTGGATAGGGAATATATCACACAACATTACCTGGAGAGGGAACATATCACACAACATTACCTGGAAAGTGAACATATCACGCAACATTACCTTGAAAGGAAACATATCACACAACATTACCTGGAAAGAGAATATATCCCACAACATTACCTTGAAAGGAAACATATCACACAGCTATTACCTGTAGATGGAATATATCACACAGCATTACCTGGAAAGGGATCATATCACATAACATTACCTGGAAAGGAAACATATCATACAACATTACCTGGAAATGGAATATATCGCACAATATTACCTTGAAAGGAAACATATCACACAACATTAACTGGAAAGGAAACATATCACACAACTTTACTTGGAAATTGAACATATCACACTACATTACCTGGAAAGGAGACATATCACACAACATTACCTGGAAATGGAACATAAAGCACAACATTACCTGGAAAGGGAACATATCACACTACATTACCAGGAAAGGAAACATATCACACAACATTACCTGGAAAGAAAACATATCACACAACATTACCTGGAGAGGGAACATCACACAACATTACCCGGAGAGGAAACATATCACACAACATTGCCTATAAAGGAAACATATCACACTACATTACCTGGAAAGGGAACATTCCACACAACATTACTTGGAGAGGAAACATATCACACAACATTACCTGAAGAGGGAACATATCACACAACATTACCTGGAGCGGGAACTTATCACACAATATTACTTGGATAGGGAACATATCACACAGCATTACCTGAAGAGGGAACATATCACACAACATTACCTGGAGCGGGAACTTATCACACAACATTACTTGGAGAGGGAACATATCACACAACATTACCTGAAGAGGGAACATATTACACAACATTACCTGGAAAGTGAACATATCACACAACATTACCTGGAAAGGGAACATATGACACAACATTACTTGGAGAGGAAACATATTACACAACATTACCTGGAGCGGGAACATATCACATAACATTACTTGCAGAAGGAACATATCACAAAACATTACCTGGAGTGGAAACATATCATACAACATTACCTGAGGAGGGAACATATCACAGAACATTACCTGCGGAGGGAACATATCACACAACATTACCTGGAGAGAGAACATATCACACAACATTACCTGGAGGGGAAACATATCACAGAACATTACCTGGAGACTAAACATATCACATAACATTACCTGGAGAGGGAACACATCAGACAACATTACTAGGAGAGGAACACGTCAGACAACATTACCTGGAGAGAGAACATATCAGAATACATTACCTGGAATTGGAACATATCACACAACCTTACCTGGAGAGGAAACATATCACACAACATTACCATGAGAGGAAACATATCACACAACATTACCTGGAAAACATATCACACAACATTACCAAGAGGAAACATATCACACAACATTACCTGGAAAGGAAACATATCACACAACATTACCTGGAAAGGAAACATATCAAACAACATTACCTGGAAAGGAAACATATCACACAACATTACCTGGAAAGTAAACATGTAACACAACATTACCTGGAGAGGAAACTTTTGACAAAACATTACTTGAAGAGGAAACTTATCACACAACATTATATGGAGAGGAAACATATCACAGCATTACCGGAAACATATCACACGATATTTCCTGAAACATATAACATAACATTACCTGGAAAGGAAACATATCACACAACATTACCTGGAAAGGAAACATATCACACGACATTATCTGGAGAAACATATCACACAACATTACTTTGAAGGATGTCACACCACATTACCTGGAGAGGAAACATATCACGACATTACCTGAGAGAAACATATCACACGACATTACCTTGAAAGGAAACATAGCACACAACATTACCTGGAAACATATCACCCGACATTACTTGGAGAGGAAACATATCACACGACATTATCTGGAAAGGAAACATATCACAAAACATTACCTGGAAACATATCATTCAACATTACCTGGAAAGGAGACATATCACGACATTACCTGGAAAGGAAACATATCACAAAACATTACCTGAAACATATCATTCAACATTACCTGGAAAGGAGACATATCAGACAACATTACCTGGAAAACATATCACACAACATTACCTGGAAACATGTCACATGACATTACCTGGAAAGGAAACATATCACACAATTTTACCGGGGCACATATCACATGACATTACCTGCAAACCAATCACACGACATTTCCTGGACACTTATCACACGACATTACCTGGAGAGGAAACATATCACACAACATTACCTGGAAAGAAACATATATCACAACATTACCTGGAAACATATCACACTACATTACCTGGAAAGGAAACATATCACACGACATTACCTGGAAATGAAATATATCACACAACATTACCTGGAATGTAAACATCTCACACGACATTACCTGGAAAGGAAACATATCACACAACATTACCTGGACACATATCACATGACATTATCTGGAAACATATCACACGACATTACCTGGAAGCATATCACACGACATTACCTAGAAACCTATCACACGACAATACCTGGATACATATTACACGACATTACCTGGAAATATATCACACGATATTACATGGAAACATATCACACGAACTTACCTGGAAACATATCACACGACCTTACCTAGAGAGGAAACATATCAAACGACATTACCTGGAAAGGAAACATATCACACGACATTACCTGGACACATATTACACAACATTACCTTAAAAGGAAACATATCACATAACATTACCTGGAAACATATCACACGACATTACCTGAACACATATCACACAACATAGCCTGGAAAGGAAACATATCACACAACATTACCTGGAAACATATCACACGACATTACCTGAAACACATATCACACAACATTACCTGGAAAGGAAACATATCACAAAACATTACCTGGAAACATATCACACGACATTACTTGGACACATATCACACAGCATTACCTAGAAAGGAAACATATTACACAACATTACCTGGACATATATCACACAACATTACCTGGAAAGGAAACATATCACAAATATTACCTGGAGAGGGAACATATCACACAACATTACCTGGAGAGGGAACATATCACACAATATTACCTGGAGAGGAAACATATCACACAACATTACCTGGAGCGGGAACATATCACACAACATTACCTGAAGAGGGAACATATCACACAACATTACCTGAGGAGGGGACATATCACACAACATTACCTGGAGAGGGAACATGTCACACAACATTACCTGAGGAGGGAACATATCACACAACATTACCTGTAGAGGGAACATATCACACAACATTACCTGGAGTGGAAGCATATCACAGAACATTACCTGGAGACTAAACATATCACACAACACTAACTGGAGAGGGAACATATCAGACAACATTACCAGGAAAGGGAACATATCAAATAACATTACCTGGAGAGGGAACATATCAGAAGACATTACCTGGAAATGGAACATATCACACAACATTACCTGGAAAGGAAACATATCATACAACATTACCTGGAAAGGGAACATATCACACAACATTACCTGGAAAGGAGACATGTAACACAACATTACCTGGAGAGGGAACTTTTGACAAAACATTACTTGAAGAGGAAACTTATCACACAACATTATATGGAGAGGAAACATATCACACAGCATTACCTGGAAACATCTCACACGACTTTTCTTGGAAACATATCACATAACATTACCTGGAAAGGAAACATATCACACAACATTACCTGGAAAGGATACATATCACACGACATTACCTGGAGAGGAAACATATCACACAACATTACTTTGAAAGATGTCACACGACATTACCTGGAGAGGAAGCATATCACACGACATTACCTGGAGAGGAAACATATCACACGACATTACCTTGAAAGGAAACATAGCACACAACATTACCTGGAAACATATCACACGACATTACTTGGAGAGGAAACATATCACACGACATTATCTGGAAAGGAAACATATCACAAAACATTACCTGGAAACATATCACTCAACATTACCTGGAAAGGAGACATATCACACAACATTACCTGGAAAGGAGACATATCACACGACATTACCTGGAAAGGAAACACATCACACAACATTACCTTGACACATATAACATGACATTACCTGGAAGGATATCACACGGCATTACCTGGACACATATCACACGTCATTACATGGAGAGGAAACATCACACGACATTACCTGGATAGGAAACATATCAGACAACATTACCTGGAAAGGAAACATATCACACAACATTACCTGGAAACATATCAGATGACATTACCTGGAAAGGAAACATATCACACAATTTTACCTGGGCACATATCACATGACATTACCTGCAAACCAATCACACGACATTTCCTGGACACTTATCACACGACATTACCTGGAGAGGAAACATATCACACGACATTACCTGGAGAGGAAACATATCACACGACATTACCTGGAAAGGAAACATATCACACAGCATTACCTGGAAACATATCACTCGACATTACCTGGAAAGGAAACATATCACAGAACATTACCTGGAAACATATCTCACAACTTTACCTGGAAACATATCACATGACATTAGCTGGAGAGGAAACATATCACACGACATTACCTGGAAAGAAACATATATCACAACATTACCTGGAAACATATCACACAACATTACCTGGAAAGGAAACATATCACACGACATTACCTGGAAAGGAAATATATCACACAACATTACCTGCAAAGGAAACATATCACACGCCATTACCTGGAAAGGAAACATATCACACAACATTACCTGGACACATATCACATGACATTATCTGGAAACATATCACACGACATTACCTGGAAACCTATCACACGACATTACCTGGAAACATATTACACGACATTACCTGGAAAGGAAACATATCACACAACATTACCTGGAAACATATCACACGACATTACCTGGAAAGGAAACATATCACACAACATTACCTGGACACATATCACATGACATTACCTGGAAACATATCACACGACATTACCTGGAAGCATATCACACGACATTACCTGGAAACATATCACACTACATTACCTGGAAACATAATACACGACATTACCTGGAAACATATCACACGACATTACATGATAACATATCACACGACATTACCTGGAAAGGAAACATATCACACGACATTACCTGGAAACATATTACACGACATTACCTGGAAACATATCACACGACATTACATGGAAACATATCACACGACATTACCTGGAAAGGAAACATATCACACGACATTACCTGGATACATATTACACAACATTACCTGGAAAGGAAACATATCACATAACATTACCTGGAAACATATCACACGACATTACCTGAACACATATCACACAACATAACCTGGAAAGGAAACATATCACACAACATTACCTGGAAACATATCACACGACATTACCTGAAACACATATCACACAACATTACCTGAAAAGGAAACATATCACACAACATTACCTGGAAGCATATCACACAGCATTACCTGGAAAGGAAACATATCACAAATATTACCTGGAGAGGGAACATATCACACAACATTACCTGGACACATATCACACAACATTACCTGGAGAGGAAACATATCACAGAACATTACCTGGAGAGGAAATATATCACACAACATTACCTGGAGAGGAAACATATCACACAACATTACCTGGAGAGGAAACATATCACACAACATTACCTGGAGAGGGAACATATCACACAACTTTACCTGGAAAGGAAACATATCACATAACATTACCTTTAGAGGAAACATACACACAATATTACCTGGAAAGGAAACATATCACACAACATTACCTGGAGAGGAAACATCACATAACATTACCTGGAGAGGAAACATATCACACAACATTACCCTGAAAGGAAACTTATCACACAACATTACCTTTAAAGGAGATATATCACACAACATTACCTGGAAAGGAAACATATCACACAACATTACCTGGAGAGGAAACATATCACACAACATTACCTGGAAAGGAAACATATCACACAACATTACCTGGAAAGGAAACATATCACACAACATTACCTGGAAAGGAAACATATCACACAACATTACCTGGAAAGGAAACATATCACACAACATTACCTGGAAAGGAAACAAATCGCACAACATTACCTGGAAAGGAAACATATCAGACAACATTACCTGGAGAGGAAACATATCACACAACATAACACGAGGAGGGTATCAGGACACCTCTCCTCCCGAAACTGACCTATCTTTCGGCCACCTCTTTGGATTCTTTTAGGAGCAGCGAGTAGCGGGCTTTTTTTATTAATGTTTACTTTTTTTGTGCCCTTGAACTGTCTCCTTTGCTGTAAAAAAAAAAAAAAAAAAAAAAAAAAACTGGAGAGGGAACATATCACACAACATTACCTGGAGAGGGAACATATCACACAACATTACCTGGAAAGGAAACATATCAGACAACATTACCTGGAGAGGAAACATATCACACAACATTACCTGGAGAGGGAACATATCATACTACATTACCTGGAGAGGGAACATATCACACAACATTACCTGGAGAGGGAACATATCACACAACATTACCTGGAAAGGAAACATATCACACATCATTAGCTGGAGAGGGAACATATCACACAACATTACCTGGAGAGGGAATATATCACATAACATTACCTGGAAAGGAAACATATCACACAACATTAGCTGGAGAGAGAACATATCACACAACATTACCTGGAGAGGGAACATATCACACAACATTACCTGGAAAGGAAACATATCACACAACATTACCTGGAGAGGGAACATATCATACTACATTACCTGGAGAGGGAACATATCACACACATTACTTGGAAACATATCATACGACATTATCTGAAAAGGAAACTTATCACACATCATTAGCTGGAGAGGGAACATATCACACAACATTACCTGGAGAGGGAACATATCACACAACATTACCTGGAGAGGGAACATATCACACAACATTACCTGGAGAGGGAACATATCACACAACATTACCTGGAGAGGGAACATATCACACAACATTACCTGGAAAGGAAACATATCACACAACATTACTTGGAGAGGAAACATATCACACAACATTACCTGGAGAGGGAACATATCATACTACATTACCTGGAGAGGGAACATATCACACACATTACTTGGAAACATATCATACGGCATTATCTGAAAAGGAAACTTATCACACAACATTACCTGGAGAGGAAACATATCACACAACATTACCTGGAGAGGGAACATATCACACAACATTACCTATAGAGGGAACATATCACACAACATTACCTGGAAAGGAAACATATCACACAACATTACCTGGAGAGGGAACATATCACACAACATTACCTGGAGAGGGAACATATCACACAACATTACCTGGAGAGGGAACATATCACACAACATTACCTGGAAAGGAAACATATCACACAACATTACCTGGAAAGGAAACATATCACACATCATTAGCTGGAGAGGGAACATATCACACAACATTACCTGGAGAGGGAATATATCACATAACATTACCTGGAAAGGAAACATATCACACAACATTAGCTGGAGAGAGAACATATCATACAACATTACCTGGAGAGGGAACATATCACACAACATTACCTGGAAAGGAAACATATCACACAACATTACCTGGAGAGGGAACATATCACACAACATTACCTGGAGAGGAAACATACACACAACACTACCTGGAAAGGAAACATATCACACAACATTACCTGGAAAGGAAACATATCACACAACATTAGCTGGAGAGGGAACATATCATACAAAATTACCTGGAGAGGGAACATATCACACACATTACTTGGAAACATATCATACGGCATTACCTGAAAAGGAAACATATCACACGACATCAATGTGAAAATATATCACACTTCATCACATACATCGACGCACTCCCACCCACCCACACCCACCCACCCACACACACACACACACACACACACACACACACACACACACACACACACACACACACACACACACACACACACACACACACACACACACACACACACACACACACACACACACACACACACACACACACACACACGGCATTCGTTTCGGGTGTTCCATTTCGCAGGGACATTTTGAACAGCAACGTGAGATTAATTACAGTTTCCTTTTTTCGTTCCTCAAGTCGTTCACGACATGTACTCACTGGCCGATGATTTTTTTGTTTTCTTTTCATCTAACTCAAAGCTTAACCAAGTTTACCGGTCGTTATTTCCAAGCTGCGCAAGGCGTGAACGGAACTTTCGTTAATACTTTGGCTAATTTACAAGTTTTCTCCTCGTCGGGTGAAACCATTGCTCCTTTTTGACGCGAAGAAATATGATCCTTAACCTTAACTCTCACATTTTGTATTGGGGTTTGAGTTTTTTGTCATTTTTTTTGTTGTTGTTCTTTTATATATTTTTTTATACATTCTGCAATTGCCTTACTCCATCGCTGCCGCGTCCCTCTTGCTCACGTTGTCAAAGTCATCCTCGCCTTCACCCTCCTTACTCAACAGGACCAGGGTGGCGGCCGGGCGGATCAGGAGGGGCGGCAACAACCCCCACCCCGAACTGCCCCACCACCACCTCCACCACCTCTTCCCGGTCCACATCCACTCGGTCCACATCCATCCGGTCCACATCCATCCGGTCCACATCCATCCGGTCCACATCCATCCGGTCCATATCCACCCGGTCCACATCTACCCGGTCCACATCCATCTGGTCAACATCCACCCGGTCCACATCGATCCGGTCCACCTCCATCTGGTCCACCTCCACCCGGTCCACATCCATCTGGTCCACCTCTACCCGGTCCACATCCACCCGGTCCACATCCATCTGCTCCACGTCCATCTGGTCCACATCCATCTGGCCCACATTCACCCGGTCCACATCCATCTGGTCCACATCCATCTGGTCCACATCCACCCTGTCCACATCCATCTGGTCCACGTCCATCTGGTCCACATCCATCTGGTCCACCTCCACCCGGTCCACCTCCATCCGTTCCACCTCCACCCGGTCCACATCCATCTGGTCCACCTCCACCCGGTCCACATCCATCTGGTCCACCTCCACCCGGTCCACATCCATTTGGTCCACTTCCATCTGGTCCACATCCATCTGGTCCACCTCCACGCGGTCCACCTCCATCCGGTCCACCTCCACCCGGTCCACCTCCACCCGGTCCACCTCCATCCGGTCCACCTCTACCAGGTCCACATCCATACGGTCCACCTCCTCAAAGCCATTCTCATCAACCACCTCCCTCCGTTCCACTTCTTCAAAGTCATCCTCTTCACCCCCAGGGTCAAGATCAAGACCAGGGTCATCGTCAGGGTTGTCATCGTCAGGGTTGTCATCATCAGGGTTGTCATCGTCAGGGTTGTCATCATCAGGGTTGTTATCATCAGGGTTGTTATCATCAGGGTTGTCATCGTCAGGGTTGTCATCGTCAGGGTTGTCATCATCAGGGTTGTCATCGCCAGGCTTGTCATCATCAGGGTTGTCATCGTCAGGGTTGTCATCATCAGGCTTGTCATCATCAGGGTTGTCATCGTCAGGGTTGTCATCGTCGGGTGCGGTGGGTCCCGAGATGAACCTCGCCAGGGTAGCGAGGAGCAGCCCTTGCAGGACCCACCACCAGTAGGCGAGGGTGTGCAGGGCGTCTGGGCAGGGCGTTGATAAACGCGACATTGTGCCTTCCATCACTCCGTGTTTGGAGTTATTGTGTGTCTGAAGAAACACTTCACCTTGTGAGTTATCTTCGAGGGGTAATTCAACCCTTACGTCCATGTTGCTTTTATTGTAGTTCTCAATGCTTATTTGAGCTCGTGAGTTCTCTTCGAGGGGTATTTCTGCTACTACGTGCATGCTCCTTTTATTTTGTTTTTGAATGTTCGTTTGAGTTTGTGAGTTTTCTTCGCGGGGTAATTCCACCCTTACTTCCATGCGGCTTTGGTTTTGTTTTTCAGTGTTTGCTTCTTTTTGTGGGTTAGTTGCGTGAGGCAATCCAAGCGTTATGTTCATTTAGCTTTATTGTACTTCTGAAGGTTACCTTGGCTCGGGGGCCAGCCTCGGGATTTTGATTTCTAGAGATGGGGCACTCTTTTCCCTTTGCTTATCCTTTATAGGGTCGAGATTTACCACATCACCTCGGTTTGAGATATGCCGTTTTAGGGACCTTGGAGTTGACATTGCATAGGGCGAAATCTAGAGCTAGTTGCACCTTTTGTAGTGAAGATCGCTACGGGAGCTGATTGGCTGGAT
The DNA here is from genome assembly GCF_024679095.1 of Eriocheir sinensis. Classification (NCBI taxonomy): domain Eukaryota; kingdom Metazoa; phylum Arthropoda; class Malacostraca; order Decapoda; family Varunidae; genus Eriocheir; species Eriocheir sinensis. The sequence continues at coordinate 50,570 of NW_026111699.1, forward strand.
GGAGGGAGCGTCTGGTTAGCTACGGGAGCTGATTGGCTGAATGGACGGAGGTCTTATTCCTAAAGGTATCGGCGCCTCGGTTCGCCTGTTTGAAAAGCCTCTCGTTGAAGTGGCTGGGGTTCTCGTGGACTGTTTTGTGATGCTGGTGATAGTTGCACACACCTTCTGCACCCCGAATGGTAAAATCACCCGTGACAAACAGTTTACTTTTCTCTGTGGCCTTGGGAAACAGTCATAATGGAAGGCCGATACGTTTGAAAATATGGCCCTGAGGAGTAAGAAGTCAGCATTTTCTCCCGTCGGTAATTATTGAATCCCACTGTCTTAAAATATTATGCGAAACAGATCAATGAGAATAATAACAGGTGGAGGAGATTAATAGATGAGGAAGGAGGAAAATTGGAGATGTAAGTGAAAGGAGAGAAGTGGAAGGAAGAAATTGAAAGGGAAGGTTAAAAAGGAAAGTGCAAGTGCGAGGAGGAAGAAAATAAAAGGATGGGAAAAAGGAAGAAGAGAAAAGTGGGGAAAATAAAGGGAAAGTAATGAACAAATGTGTAAATAACTGGAGGGAGAGGAAAAAAGTGGAGTAAAGAAAGAGAAAAGGAACAGACAGAAAATAAATGAGTTGCAATAATGGAGAAAGATAAAAGCTGAAAATGGAGGGAAAGGAAAAATGAGGCTGAAAATGGAGGAAAAGGAGACACTGATGGGAAGGAAAAAGCAAGCAAAGAAGAAAATGGGAAGTAAGGAAGGAAGGGAGAATGGAATAGTCAGTGGTGGGCGCCGCTAACCGAAAAATAAGCTTTGCTAACTGGTAATCCACTAACTAAAAAGTCAGCTTCCCTTACACTGAGCCGCTAAACTGATAAAGAAATTAATGGAAGCTAACGAAAACGAAAGCGAAAACGCTAACAAGCTAACGAATAAGTTAGGAACTGCTAGGAACCGTGCCCAGGCTGGCAGCGTTAAGGATCGTCCTTGATTTAAAAATAAAAGATTTTTGTTCCTCCCGGGAGCCTGTTCATGGAAATACAATGTTGAAGTCATTTTTATGGAAATGTGGGAAAAGATGGGGATGTGATTGTCTTATTTTTCATATTTATTGTTCGTGTATAGAAACGAAAGGATGAAAATGATTGTTTGTGCAGTTGTGTGTGTGTGTGTGTGTGTGTGTGTGTGTGTGTGTGTGTGTGTGTGTGTGTGTGTGTATTTACCTGTTTGTATATGCATAGTTTTGATATACAGGAAGTGAGCTACACTCCTGAGGTCGTCCCCAAATCTCAGTTTATCAAGTTAGTTTCAAATTCATGAATAGTTTCGGCTTGAACGATCTCCTTTTCGAGGTCCTTCTATGTGTCAATGCCTCTCTGAGGGAAGCTGTTTCTTGTTTGATATCTCTCAAGCGCGTTTTTTTTTCTAAATCTCTTTCCCGTGTCCTCTTGAGTTTTAGTACTCCATTATACAGGCCATCCCTTACTTGTTTCCATTTCCCTTACTGCCCTGTAGGCTACGCCATAAATCAGATCTCCTCTTTATCTCTCTTTTATCTCATTGACAATTGGCAAACCCAATCTTTACTCTCTCTCCTTATATGTCATATATGTCTAATGCTTGGCACCATTTTTGTCACTCCCTGACTCACTGAATTCATTGTGTTTTCTTAGCATTTTTTTGTGTGGAGACCACACCACTGCTGCATATTCCAATCTTAGTCGAATGACCAACGTATATATATTATATATATATATATATATATATATATATAAATATATATATATATATATATATATATATATATATATATATATATATATATATATATATATATATATATATATAAGTAATGGCACTGCCAAGTCACAGGGCTCACGTGGTGACTAAGCAGCACAGGCAGTCTTGGGACGCGTACACAATAGTCTTCCCTTATGTGACCTAAATTTTCAGGCAAAGAAAAACTTAGAAAACGAAGACAAGAACAGCGGGGAGAACCTTAACTTTTCCGCCACCAGTGCTACTACCACAACCACCACCCCTACCGCTGCTATTACTACTACCACTGCTATTACTACTACCACTCTTACTACTGAGAGGTACGTAGTAGTACGTCCTTGTCGACAGAGCGGCTCCGGCAGTGCCTGTCCGTAGTCTGTCCGTACCGTGAGGCCACCTCCATCCGCCCTAAACTATTCCTACACTCATTCGGCGTCCAAACATAAATCAAAGTACAAGTAAAAAACTATTACTACTTATAATAAAAATAATAACAATGACAATAACAATGATATAAACAATAATAATAGCACATTCAAGTCCACACCGACAAAAACACACACAATTAATAGACCTTTCAGCGGCACACTGCTTGTCCGTCTGTCTGTATTCTGTCCTCCTACCTGTCCGTCTGTTCATTCGTCTTTGCACCAGCCTTCCGTTTTCTTGATCTGTTTATTTATCTATCTGTCTGTATCTGTCTGTGTCAGTCTGCCGACCCATCTCTGTTATCTCTGTATCTGTCTGTGTCTGTCTCTCGGTCTGCAAAACTTATTTACCACTCAATCTATCTACGTATTTCTTTACCTGTCTGTCTGTATGTCTGTCTACCTGTCTATTTGTGGTTGTATGAATCTCTCTCTCTCTCTCTCTCTCTCTCTCTCTCTCTCTCTCTCTCTCTCTCTCTCTCTCTCTCTCTCTCTCTCTCTCTCTCTCTCTCTCTCTCTCTCTCTCTCTCTCTCTCGTGGACGTGTTTTACATATAAATAACTCTTGATTAGCCAATACATATTTTTTAAACAAACTAATCCTTTTATATTTCCATCGCTCACTCGCCGCGTCAGGCAATTTGGCGGAGCGAGGAAGAATGACGAAAAGTAAAGGTAAAAGAAATAATTGCCGAAAATATTGTCAAACTACCATTAACTTTTTATTATTCGCTAATGTGTCCTTGCAGAGCCAAACAACAACAAAAACAAGGGAGGTAAACAAGAAGAAGCAGGAAAAGAAGGAGAAGGAGAAGAAGAAGAAGAAGGAAGAGGAGGAGAAGGAGAAGAAGAAGAAGAAGAAGGAGAAGGAGAAAAAGGAGAAGGAGAAGGAGAAAAAGGAGAAGGAGAAGGAGAAAAAGGAGAAGGAGAAGAAGAAAAAAAAGGAAAACGAAGAAGAAGTAGAAGAAGAAAAAAAAGAAGACGAAAACAAAGAAGAAGACGAATAAAAATAAGAATAAGAGAGAGAGAGAGAGAGAGAGAGAGAGAGAGAGAGAGAGAGAGAGAGAGAGATTTACATAGATAGATTTACATAGAAAATCAGACCACACAGACCCCATGGTCCAGACTTGGTGGTCTGTCCTTAAACCTAAGTGATTTTACATTAATCAGAAGACTCCAAAACGTTGCATTTCTACTCTAGTTGATATTAAGTTAAAGGAAGTGACGGTCGAGCTTATTTTTGAAGGAGTCAATCGTGTTACACTGGACCACTGACGGTGGAAGCTTATTCCATTCTCGCACTACAACGTTGGTGAAGAAAAATTTGGTGTAGTCTGAATTTAATTGTCTACATCTGAGTTTTACGCCATTGTTCCTCGTGCGCAAAGTGTCATCGATCATAAACAATGTTGATCTGTCTACATTCGTGAAACCATTAAGTATTTTAAAACATTCGATCAGTTTTCCTCGGAGGCGACGTTTCTCAAGAGAGAACATGTTAAGGGTAGAAAGCCTTTCTTCGTAGGATTTGTTGCGCAAGGAAGGGATCATTTTCGTTGCCCGACGCTGAAAACCTTCTAATTTAGCAATATCCTTTGCATGGTGGGGAGACCAAAACTGTACCGCATATTCCAAGTGGGGTCTGACTAAACTGTTGTAGAGCGGGAGTATTACATCTTTATTCTTGAATACAAAGTTTCTTTTAATGAAGACCAACATTCTGTTCGCTTTATTTGCTGCATCGATGCATTGCTGTGAGAATTTGAGGTTTGACGCGATTTTGACCCCCAAGTCTTTGACGCATTGAACGCTTTTGAGTTTAACGCCGCGCATTTCGTATTCGAACTTCTTATTCCTCGTTCCAACTTGAAGGACCTGGCACTTGTCTACGTTAAAGGGCATCTCCCATCTATCCGACCAAGCTGAAATTTTGTGCAAATCCTCTTGGAGGCTTTGCCTGTCTTCGTCAGTGAGAACCGAGTTGCCAATCTTTGTGTCGTCTGCAAATTTACTAATGCGGTTATTGAGTCCAACATCCACGTCGTTGATGTAAATAATGAAGAGCACTGGGCCAAGGACCGAGCCCTGAGGGACGCCACTAGTGACAGGCGCCCACTCTGAGTTAAATCCGTCAATCACTACTCTTTGTTGTCTGTTGCGTAACCAATTCGCGATCCATTGGTTTACTTGACCGTCAATACCTATTTGCTTTAATTTGTAAAGTAATTTATGATGCGGGACTTTATCAAACGCTTTCTGGAAATCAAGATAGACTACGTCCAGTGATTTGGTTACGTCATAAACAGTGAAGAGGTCGTTATAAAAGGTTAATAGGTTTGATAGGCAGGATCTTTTGTTTCGGAAGCCATGTTGTGAGTCCCCAATCAATGAGTGGCTTTCAAGGTAATTCACAATTTTGTCTCTAATTATGCCCTCAAGTAGCTTACCTACAACCGAAGTTAGACTAATGGGCCTGTAATTACCTGGTACTTTTTTGTCTCCTTTCTTGAAAATCGGTGTCACGTTAGCCTTTTTCCAATCTGAAGGGACGATGCCTTGTCGCAAGGACATATTGAATACGGTTGTGAGGGAGGAGAGTATTTCGCTCTTTGTTTCTTTCAGCAGAGTTGGATATACTTTGTCAGGTCCAGGACTTTTATTTGTTTTAAGTGAATGGAGAGCTTTAAGGACTTCATCGGTTGTTATTTCAGAATTAGGCAATGCATGTTCGAGATTTACAATAGTACTGGTGTTGGTGGTACCGAGGAAAAGTAATTGTTTAAGAGGTTTGCAATGTGTTGGCTTTCAGTCACTAGTGCACCGTCGCTGTTTGTTAAAGGTCCAATACCACTTTTGATCGCCTTTCTGTTGTTTATGTAACTGAAGAAAGATTTCGGATTATTTTTACAGTTGGCTGCAATATTTTCTTCGTATCTACGCTTTGCCTGACCTACTAGTCTTTTTACTCGTCGCCTGGCATCATTATAAAGTCTAATGTTTTCGGGCGTGCTTTGTTCTTTCTTTAACCTGTAAAACAATTTTCTCTCATTGACTGATTGTTTAATTTCGCTATTAAACCACGGTGGGCTTTTATTAGTGTTAATTCGCTTATCGCACAAGGGGACGAATGTGTTCTGCTGAGTGAGTAAGTGATTTTTAAGGCTTAGCCAGGCTTCCTCTACGTTGCCGTCATCTGATAGTTGTATTTCTGTTAGTTTTTGTCGGATTTCTACGAAGTTAGCTCTTTTGAAATTGGGCACCTTTACTTTATTTTCAGTCACTGATGATTGAGCTTTAATGTCGACGCGCACTAATTTATGATCGCAAGAACCGAGGTGTTCTCCTACCGTGACACTACTGACTAGGTTATCTTGGGTCGTTATAACAAGGTCGAGTATATTATTTTGTCGAGTTGGCTCAGAAACCATTTGGCTTAGATAATTTTCTTCTAGAAATTCGATCATTCTATGTGACTCGCCTTCTGTACCTGACAGTGTCGCCCAGTCGATATGGTGGAGGTTAAAGTCTCCTAATATCAGTGAGTCGCTGTTATTAAGTGACTGCCTTAAGACGCTGTACATTTCAAGGTCGTCATCGAGTGATTGCCCGGGAGGTCTGTAGGTGACAGATATATTTAAGTTGACTTTTGCAATGTTTACTCGCACGCACAAATGTTCAACGTTACTGTTTCCCGGTGTTTTGTCAGTGGGTTGCAAATAGCTTTTGACATAAAGGGCAACGCCACCGCCTCTACGGTTTACACGATCTTTGTTGAAGAGTCTGTAGCCATCTATGTTGTATTCGGAACTTAAATCAATATTTGAGGTGTCGATAAATGTTTCGGTTATAGCAATTATGTCAAAATTTTCTGTTAAAGCAAGACATCTCAGTTCATCAAATTTGTTTCTTAGGCTACGCGCATTGAAACTAAGGATTTTTAAGTTATCTAGAGGCTTGGTAATAGAGGTGGTGGCACTTGCGGGATCACGGTTACGGGTTTGTTGTGATGCACGGCGTCTATTTACACGGGCGGGGTGGAGGGACGTGGCCGCGACTCGTTTTTTGTTCGGATGACACGCACTGCTTCGTTGAGGAGCCTTCCGAGTCTGGCTGCCCCGATGGAAGAAAGGTGCAATCCGTCCCTGTGGAAGAGCTCATTTTGTCCATAGAAATTGTCCCATGCGTTTAGGAACCCCACGTCAAGCTCCCTACAAAGAGTCTGTAAGCGGTTGTTTAGGCTGAAGGCCTTACTGAAAAAGTCGCTCTCCGCCCAAGTCCGTGGTAGAACTCCTGAAATCAAAATGTTAGGGGATTTAGTCTTATACTGCTGGATGAGCCTACGGTACTTCTCCAGGAGTTCCTCAGACCGGGTCGTGGTGACGTCGTTCGTACCTGTGTGAATAACAAACAGTGAATCATTAGTAGCCTGGGGGGAGATCTCCTCAAGAGCAGCAGTTATGTCGTCGATCCCAGCACCAGGATAGCAATAGTTCCGTCTTCGACGAGGAACTCTGCCGCAGAACTCAACGACCTGCTGGCGAATCATGGAGTCACCCACCAGGAAGGTGCTCTCCTGCTCGTCCTCCTCCTCCAGAATGGCAAACCTGTTGAAGCAATGAACAGGATAAATCGCTTGTTTGGCTGGCTTGGCTCCTCCATTCACGACGGTGAAGCCATCATGGTCGGTGCCACTAGCATCCTCCCGTTGCGTGGTGTTGTCCGCTGGTGTCGACGGTACTGCTGAGGGCAAGGGGGCGGTTGGAGAAGGGTTTAGCACCACAGCAACGTTAGCCTGGATGAATTCCTGCAAGGAGGCAACAGTGCGAGAAAGCTCTATTATTTTATTCTGACCTGCTTCCATCTTCTCTTCTTGCTCCTGCAGTCTTGTCTCGAGATGCTGCCTGGTGAGAGAAAGCTCTATTATTTTATTCTGGCCTTCTTTCATCTTCTCTTCCTGCTCCTGCAGTCTTGTCTCGAGATGCTGCCTGGACAGACACAGTCGACAGACAGCAGAACGCCCTGTAAAAAAGTGAGCTGAGAAGCTACCGTTACAAGTACTGCACTTCTTAGGCGCCATCTTAGCTGAAATGAAAGAGATAAAAACAGAGTGAAGGTGATTAGGAAAGGGGGTGAGGTGTGTGAGAGGTAGTTTAGTAATGGAGGAAAAGTGAGAGAGAGGAGGAGTAGAAAGGGATGTGAGGTGAGTAAAGAGGGGGAAAGAGAGGTGTGTGAGATCAAGGAGGGTTAGGAAATAGGTGAGGTGGGAGAGAGGAGGAGTAGGAAGGATGTGAGGTGAGTAAAGAGGGGAAAGGAGGCGGTGAGTGAGGTGTGTGAGATCAAGGAGGGTTAGGAAAGAGGTGAGGTGGGAGAGAGGTGGAGTAGGAAGTGATGTGAGGTGAGTAAAGAGGGGGAAAGAGAGGCGGTGAGTGAGGTGTGTGAGATCAAGGAGGGTTAGGAAATAGGTGAGGTGGGAGAGAGGAGGAGTAGGAAGGGATGTGAGGTGAGTAAAGAGGGGGAAAGGGAGGCGGTGAGTGAGGTGTGTGAGATCAAGGAGGGTTAGGAAATAGGTGAGATGAGTGAGAGGAGTTTGGGAAAGGAGGTAAGTGGGAGAGAGGAGGAGTAGGAAGGGATGTGAGGTGAGGTGTGTGAGAACAAGAAAGGTTAAGAAAGAGGCGAGGTAAGGTGGGTGAAGGGATGGGTAAATAGGATGTGAGGTAAGGTGAGTGAGGGGGAGGCTTAGAAATATGTGGAGGTGAGGGAGGAGTAGGAAGGGCTAATCCTCTAGGGGATGAGGAGGAGCAAAGGGATGTGAGGTGAGCGAGGGTGGGGGGCTTAGGTGAGGTGAGGGAAAGGGGTGCAGGAAGTGATAATCCTCTAGGGGATTTAAAGAGGGTGTAATGAGGAGGAGCAGATTGAATCCTCAGGGAATTCAAAGGGTGGGTTGTCGACACACCCAAATCACGCGTGAGACACTCCAGGAACACAAAGTCACACTCAGGACACAGAAACACTCAGAAACCCAAGCACAAGCACGACTAAACACCCTCAAGTCACTCAAAAACACCAAGTACAACAGCACACTCAAAACACTCTGAAACCCACGCAGAGCACTATAAACATCCAAATCACACGTAAAAGCACTGGAAACACAACACACTCAAACGCAGAACACTCAAAACAGCCAAATCACACGCAAAAACACCGGAAACAAAACAGCACACTCCAAACGCTCTGAAACCCACGCAGTACACTTAGAAGCAGCCAAATCACACGCAAAAACACCGGAAACACAACACACTTGAATCACTCTGAAACCCGCAGAACACCCGGAAGCAGCCAGATCACACGCAAAACACCGGAAACACAACACACTTGAATCACTCTGAAACCCACGCAGAACACCCGGAAACAGCCAGATCACACGCAAAACACCGGAAACACAACACACTTGAATCACTCTGAAATCCACGCAGAACACCCGGAAACAGCCAGATCACACGCAAAAACACCGGAAACACAACACACTTGAATCACTCTGAAACCCACGCAGAACACCCGGAAACAGCCAGATCACACGCAAAAACACCGGAAACACAACACACTTGAATCACTCTAAAACCCACGCAGAACACCCGGAGACAGCCAGATCACACGCAAAAACACCGGAAACACAAATCACAGAGGCAACCACAGGCAGAAACCACAAGCGAGCACACACCAAACACGTGTCGGGAAATCACAGGCAACACACAAGGTCCACAAGCGAGAACACACAAACGCCCAAGAGCACGACGAAAACACAGGGCAAGCGATGTTGTGGGGCGCAGCGGGGTGAGGTCACGACCTTCTCTCAGCAGAGGTCGGGTGTGAGAGAGAGAGAGAGAGAGAGAGAGAGAGAGAGAGAGAGAGAGAGAGAGAGCATAGCAGAGTCATCCCGGATTACAAAGAGTCAAATCCGCTACTGCCTTCACTCACAGCATCCGAACGTATCCGGATGCTCTCTCCCGGTCCGGTAATCCTCTCCGAAAACAAGCAAAAGAAAGCAAACAAAAAATTCATGTCCCCGCAAAAATAAAAGAATGATGCAAAAAATAAACGTTGACGCAAAAAATAAAATAAAAAGACGTACAAAACAGACGAAAATAAAATGTCTTGCTCTGAGCCGGTATTGTTCGAGGGAAAAAAATGTTGTATATCGTAGAGAAAGTATTGCGATTGAAACTCCACGCTTTATATTGTTAGAGTTCAGGTAGTGTTCAGTGGCTTCTTATAATTATGGGTGTGAATGAAAAGACAGCTCAGAAAGTATATCAAAGTGTGAGAGAAGGTCTGTCTACCTATCTATCTATCTATCTATCCGTCAATCAATCCATATATCCACATCTCTTTCTCTTTCTCTATCTATCTATCCGCCAGTCTATCTATATGTCAAATTTACCTATCTATCTATCTATCTATCTATCTATCTATATCTATATCTATCTATATCTATCTATCTATCTATATCTATCTATCTATCTATCTATCTATCTATATATATATATATATATATATATATCTCTATATATATATATATATATATATATATATATATATATATATATATATATATATATATATATATATATATATCCGTCAATCAATTCATCTATCCACATCTCTTTCTCTATCTTTCTGTATCTATTTATCCACCAATCTATCTATATGTCAAGTTAACCTATCTATCTATCTATCTATCTTTCTATCTATGCGTCAATCAATTCATCCATCCATATTTCTTTCTTTTTATATCTCTATCTATCTATCCGTCAATCTATCTTTGTCAAATTTACCTATATATTTATCTATCTACCTATCTATCTCTATATCTATCTATCTATCTGTCTATCTATACGTCAGTCAATCCATCTATCCACATCTCTTTCTCTTTTTTTATCTATCTATCCACCAGTCTATCTATATGTCAAGTTTATCTATCTATCATCTTTCTATCTCTATCTATCTATCTGTCTATCTATCTATCTATCAGTTAATCAATCCATCTATCCACATCTCTGTCTCTTTCTCTCTCTCTCTCTAGCTATCCACCAATCTATCTATAAGTCAAATTTACCTATCTATCTATCTATCAATCTATCTATCTATCTATCTATCTAATATATGTTGTAGAATTGAAATTTTACTATACACATTCTCAGTTCAGTGGCTTTGTATCTGGAAGTAAGGGAGTGGACGGCAGAGGAGGTAAAGCGAGGTAAAAGAACATGGATATATATTGAAGGAATGTTGTCTGACCTAACTTCGAAGCATTATACGGACCTCAAGTATATGTATTGTTCCGTAATTTCGTATGAAGGATGTAGATGGGTGGAAGAGCTTAAAAAAATGCAATGTGTATAAAATGTGTATGAAAAAAGATAGTGATGTGTAGAAACTAAAGTGTTAAATAAATCTTTACCGAAATCCGTCAAAATTACTGAACTATACCTAAGTTGACGGATTTCGGTAAAGTATTAACTTTAATTTCTACACATCATTATCTTTTTTCATACACATTTTACACACATTGCAATCAATAAGAATCAAGCAGATGACGCTTTAGTTTGTTTTTAAATATGTTGAGAGATGGAGCATTTTTTTATATTCTGGGGAAGGGAATTCCAGATCAAAGGTCCCCGGTACATAGTGGAGTGCCGAAAGGGAGTAAGGCGATGTGATGGAAGGCAGACCTGCTCTCTGTGTCTAGTGGGATATAGATGAGTAGGGAGTGAGGCACTGGTCTGATGTTGGTACATACAGATAGCAATAGAAAGTTTAGTGATATCTTGTAGTTTAAGGATTTTTTTTGTGTTTTTAAAGAGAGGGGTGGTGTGCTCAAGGTAAGAACTGTTTGTGATAATTCGAATTATCTTTTTATGTAGTAACTTCAGGCTAGTTAGGTAGGTGGCATAAGTGGTGCTCCAGATAGGATTGCAGTACAGAAGGTGAGGGTATATATGTGCATAATACAAGGTTTTTAGTATTTTGCAAGGCATAAAATCTCTTAGACGATATAGCATAGCAGTGCTTCTTGAAAGTTTATTCGAAACATTATTTATATGGAATTTGAAACTAAGGTTTTCATCAAACATAACTCCCAAAAACTTAAAACTAGTTGATCAACTAATAAGTTTACTATTGATTTTAAGGACTGGCAAGTAAACATTTATTTTGTTAGAAAATAACATATAAAAGGTTTTATTAGCATTAATTGTGAGTCTGTTGCTTAAACACCAATTATATAGTTTGTTGAGGTCTTAGTTAGCTTGTGGGAATAATATTTCAATATTAGAGTCAGCAAAATACAAAGTCATGGCATCTGCAAAGAGGAGGGTGTTGGCAGAGGTGAAGATATTAGTAATGTCGTTAATATATATATATATATATATATATATATATATATATATATATATATATATATATATATATATATATATATATATATATATATATATATATATATATATAAGGAACAGAATAGGCCCTAAAACACTCCCTTGTGGGACACCAATATAAATATTTTGAGTGGAAGACTTATGGCCATCATTATATTGTGCACTGAGATCTGTTTGTTAGGTAGTCTTGAAACCAGGAGTGCAGAGGTCCTCGTATACCATAGAAATATAATTTATCGAGTAGAATCATGTGGTTAGCGGTATCAAAAGTCCTTGAGAAGTCAACAAAGATGGATAAGACTGATTGTTTAATGTTAAGGGAAGAATAGAGATGAGAAGAAAACATACTGAGGGCATCATAAGTGCTAGAACCTGACCTAAAGCCATACTGGCATCTACCCAAGATTTTCTTGCTATCAAGATATGCAACTAACCTATTTTTCATTATTAACCCTAGAACACTAACCTTAGAAAAAGTCACACCACTACTAACCATGGGTACATCATACCCGATTTTGAAAAAAAAAAAAAAATTAAATGTAAAGTTTTAATGGAATAAAGTTACATGAAGGGACTTCAAACTTTGTATCTTGACTTAACATTAAGAAGAACTGAAAAACGTATTGTTTTGGTATGAAAATCAGGTACTGAAAAATGTTACTAGAAATAGGAAAAATGTTCAAAAATTAAAAAAAAAAAAATTCATAAAAAAAATGATCATCCGATGGCTTCCAAACTTCTTGTATGGCCTCCCAGGTCCTGTGATCCACTGCACAGGTGATCACTAAAAAAGTACGTAAACAATATCCTAGGGACATGTACAACACCCTGTATCACCAACCATGGGTATGCCGCACCCGAATGTAGGCCTACAACAAAGGTGAGCAGAGAGAGCGAGACAACGTGACCTTCCCCTACACTGTCAAGCGGGCACATGAAGCTACTGAGGAGGTGGGTACCCTCAGAGCACCGGAACCATACACAATGGCAATGACGTCATTCGCTTCGGGTACCTCATACCCATGGTTAGCGTTCTAGGGTTAATTCAACTATTTTAGAGAAGGGAGAGAGGGTGGAAATGGGCGGTAATTGTTGGGCACACTATTGGGGCCACATTTATGCACTGGCGTAATATATATCCAGTTTTCAAATCAGAGGGAAATTTGCCAGTGGATATTGATTGATTAAAGAACAATGCAATGGGGTAAGTAATTTCCTCAATAATATGTTTAATTATGTGGGCCGAGATTTCATTAACATTTGAGTTTTTACTTTTGAGAGTCTTGATAACATTCATCACGTCAGCAGAAGTGACTGGTAGGATAACCATTGAGTTTTGGTAATTTCCGTGGAGGAAATCAGTGACATTTCTAGAAGCAGAAGGCAGTGCATCATTAAGCCTGGCTGCAATTCACTGAAATGTTCATTAAGAGCTTCAGCAATTTCTTCTGGCTTAGTAAGTGTAGAATCTTTATGAGATAATGTTATCATTGTTTCTGGTTTATGTCGACCTGCTAATTCATTGGTAGTTTGCCATATTTTCTTGGTATTGTTTCTAAAGTTACTGAAAATTCTAATGTAGTAATTATATTTAGCTCCTCTAATTAATCGTGTAGGATGGTTGCGGTATAATTTGTAAGCGTTGTGATTGACAGTTCCTAATTTGTACATCTTAAATAATTTACTTTTGTATTTTATCGAGTTAATTATTCCTGATGTTAACCATGGGTTAGACAATCGTTTGGCAGTTACAAATTTAACTACTTTAGGGAAGTGCTTGATATATAATTCATCTAAGGTTTCCATAAAATTGCTGAAGTTTACATTCATGTCATTAGAATTAAGTGTAACATTCCAATTGTTTACAGATAAACTAGTGGTAAATAGGTTATGTTGATGTCTATTAATGTGTCGATAGACTATTTTATGCTTTGTGCAAAGATCAGCGATTACTGCAATATGTAGGAATATGGGGAGGGGGTCAGATAATTGGTAGTGGATTATTCTAGAGGTAGAAGGTGGAGTGAAGTTAGTATAAATGTGTTCGAGGAGTGAGGGTTAATCTCAGTTAGGATTATCTAGAAATCTAGTAGGACGAGAAATGTGCGGGAAATAATTCAAAGTCTGCGTGAAATTCAAAAAGTGGTTAGTTGGTTGATGGGAAGAATGTTCTAGGAGATTAATGTTAAAATCCCCAAGTAGGACAGTGTTATTGTTTTTTTAAAAAGATCATGAGACAGTAGGTTATGTAAAATATGTGTGAATTCTTCCACTCCAATATGGTTATTGTGCGGTCTGTATATAACAGAAAATATGAAGTTAGTTGAAAGTTTTAACATAATAGTGCATATCTCTATGTCATCACTAACAAAAGTATATTGTTGAATAGGTATGGCTCGAAGGTCAGAGTTAATGAAAAGAGTAACTCCCCCATGTTCTCTATGAACTCTGCTGGAGTGATAAGCGTCATAGCCTTCTAAGACGCAAAGATGTGAGGTTGAATCATTTAACCAAGTTTCTGATAATGCAATAATGTGTGGTGGGGTATTGAAGCATTTAAAGAGTGAGGAAAGACTATCAAAATTTTTGTGAAGGGATCTAACATTGACGTGGAAGAAGTTGAGGCAAGGATGTGACACATTATTGACGTGTGAATTGTATTCCTCAATACTGTAATAATTAGAAAGGGAGTTAAGGTTAGTATGGCCATTTACTGCTCTTATGATCTCAGGGCCAATATCATCTGCACCTATTTGATTGTCACCAATAATATCATCATAAAGTGATTCATAAAGATTCTCCATTGATAATTAGAAAAAAAAGTAAAGTAGAAAAAATGTAAAGAGTAGATTGAAAAAAAATATATATACAAATATAAGATATTCTAACTAATACTTCTGATAAATACATACCCTGACCAGACAGGCATATGTACAATCGTGGGACACAAGTGATGACACACTGTCCACTGAGTTTCGTTCACCGGCCCCGACTTTAAAATATATACACCGAATGGAATGAGGCTAAGGTTCAGATATGTCACTACATATACATTCTACATAATTTATGATATGAATTTGTCAGTTGTGCACACTGATAACAAGTTTTAAATTCGCGGACGAAAATGTCTCTTTACATTTCGTTCAAATTTTGTCATTGACAGCTAAAACTGTTTACAACGCTGTTATGCATTTGAATAAATGTTGTGTTCATTCCTGCAACGTCCTCGCTAAGAAAATACGACGAAAACACTGATAACGTGCACAAATATTCTGATATAGTCTAAAAATATATAATGATACCACCATTTAACTCTCGCTTGACGATGTTATGCAATGACGTCATCGACCATGCTAGCCGGCGCATTTAGGAGACTAGTAGGCTCTTATGAATTGAACTGAAATACAAAGCTATTATTTTGCATTTAGAAATATTAAACGATTTGTTTGCATTTATGAAACTAGGCTATTACTTTGCAGCTACGAATACTAAGTTATTATTATGCATTTAAGAAAAGTAGGCTATTATTTTGTAGTAACTTTTCTCTTAAGAGAAATTCATCTCTCTCTCTCTCTCTCTCTCTCTCTCTCTCTCTCTCTCTCTCTCTCTCTCTCTCTCTCTCTCTCTCTCTCTCTCTCTCTCTCGAATGCACACCGATGACCAAAGCCAAGCAAATATTTAGCTTATGGAATGCAGAAAATCTTATTACAGAGCGTGCACTAGTGGAAACAAGAGCATTCATAACAGATTTTTCTTAAAGAAACAATCGTCGTGCAGTTGATGATCTCAGTTTCGTAAGGAAAATCCATAAATAATATATCTCTCACACCCACACACACTCTTTGATTCTTGAGCACACCCACAGACACACATACATACGTTACATATAACTCGAATGTAGTTCTGCTGGATAGTTGCCGTCTTTCGCTAGCGGCGTCCGAAAAATTTTGGAAACTGAGTCAACACTTATGTCCCACGACTGTACATGTACTATAGCACGTACAAAAAAAAAAGTGCTGTATAATCTGACACACCGGACGATGTTATCTGACACGTGCTGCGTGAGGTGAGAAAAAAGTGGTAGACCTGATTGTTGGAGAGAGGATGCCATATTTGACCTTGGATAATATTATACTTTATTTTATAATGTAATATTAATTACGGTTATATTATGTAGATATATTTGATGCGCTTGTGATAACACAGTAAGACTAGAAATTTCTAGCATAGGCGCAGTAAATAGCCGTCTCGCTATGTCTGCTGTGGAGTAGCCCTCATTGTGCAGTGCTATGATCGCTCCACGCTCACTGTGTGTGGTTGCCATAGTGACTGACGGACACTGCCATGCCTCTGTCGCCACAACACCTACTATGAAACTTTGCCATCGAAATAACGAAGCATCAAACCACAACACCTTCCAACACTGAGATATTGCCCACATCGTCTAGATGTGTAATGATTCGTGAATAAAACAGTCCCACATGTAGCCCCTATACATTTTTAACCTTCGCTCTATTGACCCATTTGTGGTTGTGATATGATGATACGTAACACACATTCATTCATTAGCTGTGGTTTTACCGATATTATACTATGGCAACTCAGTCCACTGTTTTTACATTGTTTTCCAAGATCCATTACAGCACAGTATAGTATGCCATAATAGGTTATATTGCTTAACAAAAAGGTATAAATATTACGGAGCAGGTATCATGTTTATATGTCGATTATCGATGGATGTCTGGAGTCGTATGGAGCCGTTGGTTTGCTTCTCAGCAATAGCGCCTACGACGGGTAACCACGCATACCAACCCTACCGACGCGATAGGTGATCAGGCAGCATGCGTCATTCTGCTCATTTAGCTATTTTTCACACCACACATCAACGTTACTTTTGGGAGCTATAGTACAAGCACCGAGTAAACAGCGCTACATGATCATCAGGAGATGTATTATGGAAGGATTGTGTGAACACTATTGACTCTTGCCAACATGGTAGTCGGAAAGGAAACATTATAGTGTAGCATGTAGGAAAGCAAGATTGCAATACCTGTAAAGAGAAAAAAAACTACATGAAAAATAGCATCGCTTGAAAATTAGTAAAGCTGTCATACTAATAAATGATTGCATAGCATTACAAGCAGGACACTATAGCGAAAAGTAAATGTGCTATGGCAAAGTAAGTACTATTAAGCTAAGGTAAAGTACTACAAAAAATATATATGTGGTTCATAATGCAGGTGGGTTGAAAATGTACGATATATACTACATAAACATGTCCAGAAGCAGCACTAAACCACTATAATATAGCATTGTAAAGGTTCTGCCATAGACTACATACTGCGTAGTCCATGGTTCTCATTATAATGAAAACAGGGTTTATAACCACCATGGAAAATACATCATAAAAGTGGTAGTTGCAAATATAACAGTAAAGTGTAGTAGCTGTAGTAGTGGAGTAAAGGGTCTGTAATGAATGTGAACAGTGACAGAAGAAAACTAAATAACTGGTATAAAGATAGTAGCAGAGGAAGAGAGGATGGTGGTGGTAGTAGTAGTAGTGGCAGACCCAGGGACAGGAGGTGTGGCCTAGTAGTACTGGTAGTAACAGTGGCAGTGTCCATTAGTGGCGGTGGTACAAATAGTAGCTGTATAGGTTGTAGTAGTAGTAGGAGGAGGAGGAGGAGGAGTCGAAGTAGTAGTAGTAGTAGTAGGAGGAGGAGGAGGAGGAGTCGAAGTAGTAGTAGTAGTAGTAGTAGTAGGAGGAGGAGGAGGAGTCGAAGTAGTAGTAGTAGTAGGAGGAGGAGGAGGAGGAGGAGGAGTCGAAGTAGTAGTAGTAGTAGTAGTAGTAGTAGTAGTAGTAGGAGGAGGAGGAGGAGTAGTAGTAGTAGTAGTAGTAGGAGGAGGAGGAGGAGGAGGAGGAGTCGAAGTAGTAGTAGTAGTAGTAGTAGTAGTAGTAGTAATAGTAGTAGTAGTAGTAATAGTAATAGTAGTAGTAGTAGTAGTAGTAGTAGTAGTAGTAGTAGTAGTAGTAGTAGTAGTAGCAGTAGTGGTAGGTTGAGAGAGAGAGAGAGAGAGAGAGAGAGAGATTGTTGTTAAGGATTTACCCCTAGTATCCCTAGGGGAACGGGCCCTTGCCCGAAGACGGCCCATTCAGAGGGTAAAAATGCTCCCTCCCTGCGCGGGGGAGCACGGGCTTAGCCTAATGGCGGCCCGTAGCACGGCGCCGACAGACCGACTCTATCGGCGATCGAAATCTAGCCGACCGAGTCGGTCTGTCGACGAGGACTGGCGTCTCTCTGAGAGAGAGAGAGAGAGAGAGAGAGAGAGAACCAAGGTGCTGCTTATATATATATATATAAATATATATATATATATATATATATATATATATATATATATATATATATATATATATATATATATATATATATATATATATATATATATATATATATATATATATATATATAACAATGATGTCTATGTAACCAGTCACAGTCTTAGTCGGGAAAGCAGGACAAGTCAGTGTTGAGTGGCCAGTCACACTACGCAGTCTTCAGCGTCCAGGCCTGCCAGGGTGTCTGTACGTGACTACGTGTGAATGAAAACTCGAAGGAAAGTAAACCCAACCCTCAACACTACTCTGTATAGTTAGTAACCCACAGTATTTCACAAGTGCCCTTAGCTAACCTAACATGAAAAAAAAATCTATAAAAGGCGTGAATAAACTTTTTATAGCATTTGGAGGATAATTTGCACCAAGACAACTTATTTTAACTTTATTGATGTAGGAAAATATCTTTGACAGGTGGAGAAGGATACATTGTGCTGGATGATCAGATTTTTCATCATCTGGCACGAATTTATTTGGTCCCTTTTTACAAAATAACATTTGAGTCAAATGCATTAGGCAGTTTATAAAGATAAATTTATTTGATGAATAAAATGAGGTAAAAAAACATTACCTGATATGAAAGTAATCCACAGAACTCCTCAAGCTTCAACCTATCAAGCAAACAATTTTGAAACATACACAGAGGCACCAGCGGGTCCACTGAAGTCCCAGTAAAACACTGAGGCATCAGCGGGTCCACTGAAGGCCCAGTAAAACACTGACGCACCAGCGGGTCCACTGAAGGCCCAGTAAAACACTGAGGCACCAGCGGGTCCACTGAAGGCCCAGTAAAACACTGAGGCACCAGCGGGTCCACTGAAGGCCCAGTAAAACATTGAGGCACCAGCGAGTGCACTGAAGGCCATGTAAAACATTGAGGCACCAGCGGGTCCACTGAAGGCCCAGTAAAACATTGAGGCACCAACGGGTCCACTGAAGGCCCAGTAAAACACTGAGGCACCAGCGGGTCCACTGAAGGCCCAGTAAAACAATGAGGCACCAGCGGGTCCACTGAAGGCCCAGTAAAACACTGAGGCACCAGCGGGTCCACTGAAGGCCCAGTAAAACACTGAGGCACCAGCGGGTCCACTGAAGGCCCAGTAAAACATTGAGGCACCAGCGGGTCCACTGAAGGCCCAGTAAAACATGCTGCAGAGGCCACATAGACAAGTGAGATCGACGGTTAGATACATTATCACACACACACCCTGCCTGCTGCTGCTCCTACCTTGCCAGACACACACACTGAAGTCCTAGAAAGAGAATCCACCCTCAGGCACGTTGTTCACGGCAGAGAAGTCGTACGCCTGGCCACTGGTGGTGCTGCTCACCACGGGGGACCCCTCCTCGCCGGAACACTTCTCGATGATATCCTTCCAGGGCCTTCTCGTACACGGCCTCGTTGTCGTGGTGCTGCAGTCCTCAGTCTTGTCCAGTCCGCCGCACTCCTCAGTCATCTGGCCCAGGCGGTCCACCGCGTTGATCTCGGCAGTCTGAGAAGATGAACACGTTTATAACCCTTTGCTGGGTGAATATTAGCGACCCATGTTAACCTACAATACTCCCATTGGTATGACACACACATAACTGATGCATGCAGGAAGCGGTCCGAGTGGGGCATCACTTCACTGGGTTTTGTTGTGTCTTCCAAGACAATAATGAATGAATGACTAAGGAATTTATGTTAAGATACATGTCCTCAGACCTGAGAATTGAACTCTAGCCTTTAGATTACTTTAATAGTTCCTCGTAATTCAAAGTACCCATCCTTCAAACACATTCCAGCAGCCAACAAGTTATAACCCTGTTCACTATCACTGCCTCCATCACCGTATTGTGTACCAGCACTGGCCTGCCGTCTGTGGCTGTGGCCTTCCACCTGGTGCCGCCTTTTCATGCCTGCTCAACAAAGACCTGTGTATCTACACTCAGCAATACATTCATTATGAAGCAGTGATGCTACAGGACTGAAGGTACTGAAGACAATTCATTCTGATGATCAGTTTATTCTTTTCTTTCTCTTATAAGCATTAGTTTACTGTCCACTTTGTGCTTGAGTTTTGAAGTGAAGAAAGAATACATCACTGAATGGTAGAGCATCCCATTATAAAATGTAAGAAAACATCCTCATGAACTTACCTCTGTGTCTGGTCTAAAGAGTTCCAGAAGAGGTTGTACAATGCCAGCCTTAATGACGAAGTCTCTGAGTTTGGGGCCATCGCCAGCAGTGTTTCCCGGCGCCCACACGGCTTGCTCTGCATGCCACGTTGGTGTGCGGCGAGCGGAGCAGCTTGACGAACGACACGACAGCGCCCGAGGCTGTTGAGGAGGCAAACACCGTGGATTACATGGAGGAACAAACTTCAAACTAATCATTTGTTCATACAACATAAAAACAAAGCAGGAAGATTCTATCAAGAAGCGATACCCTTTTCTACCTCCTTCTCTTCGTCTTAAGACTTCATGTTCCCCTCCATGTTTTTCAACGCGAGACCCTCACAGCAGGAACGATACAACTCAGGGCTGGATGCCACAGAATGCTTAACCTTGCTATTATTTATGAATGGGTCAGAAGGAACAGTGTAGAACGTGCAGGACGGGGCTGCGGCAGGGCGCTTGTCAGCCATCAGATGACGCGCATCTCCACACGTTCGTCGTGAAGTAATCCTACACGTAACAGTAATGGTCGCCAATTTGTACAAACCATTTGACATTCGTATCTAGAACATTTTCCTTACTTCACATTGGCACAAGAGTAAGTCAGTTTACTTATAAACTAGAGGTGGCAGTCAAAGGGCAGAACAAATTAATAAGTGAACACAACTGCTGCTCCTATGGCCTTAATACATGTCAAAAGAATGATCAGTTTCAGTTTGAGAAGCCTTGATATTCCTCTCCTGAAAGTTTCATTCTTAAAAAGGATAAATAGACATCCTGGACCCTGGCCTCTGGTTACAGCACTCAGGCCACACTCACTTGTCTGCCCTCTCCAGGAGGCGTACAAGGGGGTGCACCAGGCCGGCATCCGGGGTGGCATCTAGGGGCGGGCTGAGAGCATCTTGCGTGCAGCTTGTGTGGCCACTGGCTGGGTGCTGCTGTCGTTACTCGGGATGCCGTTGATAATTTTCTCCACACACAGTGTGGGGCCCTAAAACAGTACACACATATTATAACTTATTCAGACTTAAAATTTCACAGCCTGCTAGAAATTTAAGTAATATATAAATATATATATATATATATATATATATATATATATATATATATATATATATATATATATATATATATATATATAAATATATATATATATATATATATATATATATATATATATATATATATATGAAACCCAAATTATAAACGCCCTTGAAAGTTATTCAAAAGTTTCCATTGTTCATATGTACTCTAATTTTGTTAATCATCCCATCTTCCTGTTTAAACATGCAATGCAGCTGTTCCTGGAAAGCAAACCATTACACAGTGAACACCAGATAAGGGGCCAAAGGCAGCACTTTGAAATGAAGTGAAAATGGTCATGACTTCAGAGCAGCACCGGGAAATAGTTTCCTAAAATTCACCTCTGTATTCCTCTTGCATTTGACCAACATAATTGATGCTGAGGGCGAGCAGCAACTTCTCTTCCTTGCATAGTAAGGAAAAAGGGAACAAAGCCTCAACACACACCAGCCAAACACTGTGTGGTATAATCTGTCTTGAGGAACACATGCACCAAAGACAATCAAGGCCAGTGTCACACATTCACGATCTTAACTCCCGACGCCTCCCGACGTCAGGCCACACGCCGATAGTTTGGGATATTTCTAAACACTCGCCGCCCTCCCCAACATCTGTCACCGTCGGCAGTAAACCACCACCGTTGGATGTCCATCTCAGCAACGTCTCAAAAACGTCGTTTCGAGGTCGGCAATGATCAGCATTTAAGGGGATCTATTTACGATGATCTTAACGTACGGCTGGCAGCGTGACATTTTCTAACGTCGAGTCAAGATCGTGAATGTGTGACATTAGCCTAGCAAATATGGAGAACACATAATTATAACAAAATGAGTATGTAATGACGCTGGACCTGAAAATATTCCCTCGTTTTCACATCTCCCTAATATTTTTTGTGTGTTCATCGTCTATTTGTTTATATTTCATTATTCCGTTTCTTTGTTTAATTATTCATACACTTATCAAAAAATCCTTTATCCATAGCAAATGTCAACACATTGCTTTCTCTAATTCTTCTAGAGACTTCTGGCACTTAGCCAAAAATATCTCCTTCAATTTCACTTCTTCCTCTTTCCCGCCTCTTCTTAACCCAGACGGCAGCACTACCGTCTCTTCTATCTCTAAGGCTAAACTCTTCGCTCAAACTTTCTGTAACAACTCCACTCTGGACGATTCTGGGCATATTCCTCTTACTCATCCTCCCTCCGACTCCTTTATGCCTGTTATTAAGATTCTTCTTAATGATGTCTTCTATTCCCTCCCTGGCCTCAACTCTCAAAAGGCTTATGGACCTGATGGAGTGCCTCCAATTGTCCTTAAAAACTGTGCTTCCGTGCTGACACCCTGCCTGGTCAAACTTTTTCGTCTCTGCCTATCAACATCTACCTTTCCTTCCTGCTGGAAGTACGCCTTCGTACAGCCTGTGCCTAAGAAGGGTGACCGTTCCAATCCCTCAAACTACCGCCCTATACCTTTATTTTCCTGTCTATCTAAAGCTTTTGAATCAATCCTTAACCAGAAGATTCAAAAACACATTTCCACTTCTGACCTTCTTTTTGATCGCCAGTATGGATTCCGCAAGGGGCATTCTGCTGGTGATCTTCTTGCTCTCTTAACTGATTATTGGTCATCCTCTCTTAGCCGTTTGTAACGGGCTTGTCGGGGGGCGTTTAAAGGGTGTTGATTAAGACTTCAGCTTCCTTAAGGCGAATTATATTCGTAGCCTTTATGTACAAGAAGCGTCGGAGCGAGAGCGACTGTCGTTGTGTGTCAGTCGGACTCTCGTGAAGGAGTGACGAGTTACAGGTTGGAAAATAATTGTTACAATTGGTCACGTATGTCAAGGTGACCTCTGCGCACCATCGGAGTGCTAAGTATACAAAACTGAGACGGTAAACACTGACGAACGACACTCCTATAAGGTGGCGTGATCGATCTGTCGTGGTTTTTTTTCATTGGCAATTGTATGCCTAATTCGTGGTGATATTAAATAATAATAATACATTGATATCCTACTATAACACTGCTCGGGCTGGGGGCTAAATTTGTGGGTCCTTACCTAGTTGATCGGAATGTCAGGGGAAATCGGTTCGAGGTTCTCGAGTCGAATAGTGGAGTCAGTCTAGAAGTTCACAGTGATCGTCTGAAAGTAATTCCCTCACCTTTGGACCTTGATATTGGT
This sequence comes from Eriocheir sinensis, assembly GCF_024679095.1. Classification (NCBI taxonomy): domain Eukaryota; kingdom Metazoa; phylum Arthropoda; class Malacostraca; order Decapoda; family Varunidae; genus Eriocheir; species Eriocheir sinensis. The sequence continues at coordinate 74,017 of NW_026111699.1, forward strand.
ACTTCACCCTCAGAGTCAAATGTTCAACAAGATAATCCCAACCCCCATAGCTATAACTTGAGACCACGGGTTTAAATACTTCATGCCCACCACTTTCAGATCATGATGTTGCGTTTTCTGACCATCTTGTTGTAACTCGGCTCCCTGCTTGCAACAACACCCATCCACCTGAAGCCTGGTGCCCTCACGGCACACATAGGAGAGGTCTTCCTCATAGAGGATGTGCTCCTCGTAAAATATCCATATACTTCCTTGACCAACACAACTGACACAATCAGGATAGTCTCAGAAAAAAACTACTCGGCATGGCAGACGCCATATGGGCTACCATGACTAGGGAATCAAAGGCACCTTCTAGTACCAACTCTCTGACTCTTTTTCAACTACTGGAGGATAGGATTCTGTTCTTACGGGGAAAAGTTGATGAGGTAGACATGGATTATAGTTTTCACTCAGTTCACTCTCGGGTAAAGAGGGGGTTGCTCAACATCGTTGGGTCCGCCTCAAAGTTCCTTTTCGGTACGGCTACCGACGAGGACGTTCGCGATTTGCGGGACCACTACGCTCATGTACTTTCCTTTGCTGCTCGAAATCGCAGGGTGATCAACGCCAATTGTAGAACACTTGCGCAATTGCATACTAACATTGAGGAGCTGCTAGAGCAGACAAATAAGATGGTAGAGGTTATCAACATAGTTGTCAAACAGATCGACCAGGTGAATCAGTTTCTCCTCCTAGATCAGGCCTTGCATGTATTGGAAAACGTCATTAACTCCGTCGCAACGGCAAATCAGCAGGTTATTAGCAACATGGTTGATGCAGCGCACGGTAGAGTCACACCTGCCTTGTTCCCTCTACACGATTTGAGAACGACTGTCCAGATCGGGTATCAAAATTATAGCCTCACGCCTTTATTCACCCCAGACATGAGTCAATATTTTTACCTCTTGATTGAGTCCAGCCTCACCCCCGATGCCATAATCATTCATGTTCCATTTCAGACGGCGGACGTGTTTGAGGCACACGAAATTGTCCCGTTCCCTTTTTCAGCAAAGGACAGTGTGTTAGCCCTGGACACGTCCCCGTCTCTTGTTCTAATCGCGAAGGATTTCGCTCTGTATTCAACGGGTAGCTACTCACTCTTGCAGTATTGCAAGGAGACGGTCTTCGGGCGATTCTATTGCTCTGCGTCTCTCTTTGCCTTCCTACCAGTTCGGGGAGGGGTATGCGAGATCGCCCTCACCCGCGTGAACGCGTCTGACGCCCTTTCCCTGTGCCCCTACAAGCAGCTAACACCAACGCCTGTTTTCCATAAGAACTTTCAGGGTCTGCATTATTTTTATTTCCCTCAGTCATTCTATGTATCGGTCATCTGCCCGGAGGGTACCACTTATCAACGGGTTACTGGTCACTATGCCATAGCGGAAGCATGCTATATCCGCTCCACAAACATAACAACGTACCCGTCCCGGATCCGTCTGGTTTTCACAGCCAATATTTCCCATCGCGTGTTTCCTCTACGGTCTCTCGATGACATTCACTTCTCAAGCATCTCGTATGTGACTAATTCCCTTAATTCATTGTCTTTCGCAAACAAAACAGAGTTTGCGGAACCCCTGGAGGAAACGCTGCCTGATTATTTGCATCTCCCCTACCTGTACCCTGGATTTTTTGTACCAATGTTTCTGATGTTCGTCAGTCTCGTCGTCATGTGCTACCTTGTTAGGAGGAACTCTGTCCTGCACGATTATTTGGTTGTGCAGACACGGCGACTGGATGCAGGGAGGCCACTGGCAAGGTAGTTTTTCCTTTTCTCAGACAAGTCAGGGGACAGAAACCTGGCTGCTCCTATACTTAACATTGCACTGTGTTTCACTACTGTATTTTTTTTTAGGAGCTAGATCCACGTTTCATTGTCTGTAACTATGCCAGTTGATAGCTTCTTATACATGTGTCCTTATATCTATCTTTTGAGAGGTTTCTAATGTTTCATGTCACACACGTTGTGGTTTACCTCTCACAATTTATATTATAACTCCACATCTGTTCTTACATAGCCAGTGTTTTAATGTAATTGTATCATAGGCAGTCTGCTTGACAAACTCCCACTATGTATGTTCATGGTAACTAGACTGCTATTTAGATTTTTGTATATCGCGAGGTCGCGATCACTGGTAGGTGACCGAGCAGTGTTATAGTAGGATATCAATGTATTATTATTATTTAATATCACCACGAATTAGGCATACAATTGCCAATGGAAAAAACCCACGACAGATAGATCACGCCACCTTATAGGAATGTCGTCCGTCAGTGTTTACCGTCTCAGTTTTGTATACTTAGCACTCCGATGGTGCGCAGAAGTCACCTTGACATACGTGACCAATTGTAACAATTATTTTCCAACCTGTAACTCGTCACTCCTTCACGAGAGTCCGACTGACACACAACGACAGTCGCTCTCGCTGCGACGCTTCTTGTACATAAAGGCTACGAATATAATTCGCCTTTAGGAAGCTGAAGTCTTAATCAACACCCTTTAAACGCCCCCCGACATGCCCGTTACACGTTTCGGTGAAACTTTTTCAGTCGCACTAGACATATCGAAAGCCTCGATAGAGTCTAGCACAAGTCTTTGCTTTCTAAACTGCCCTCTTTCGGATTCTATCCTTCTCTCTGTTCCTTTATCTCCAGTTTCCTTTCCGGCCGTTCTATCTCTGCTGTGGTAGACGGTCACTGTCATAAACCTATTAACAGTGGTATTCCACAGGGCTCTGTCCTATCACCCACTCTCTTCCTGTTATTCATCAATGATCTTCTTTCCATAACAAACTGTCCTATCCACTCATACGCTGATATCTTCACTCTGCATTATTCAACTTCTTTCAATAGAAGACCCTCTCAACAGGAATTACATGACTCCAGACTGGAGGCTGCGGAACGCTTTAACCTCGGACCTTACTATCATTTCCAATAGGGGTAAAAGGAACCTTGTGTCCTTCAATGCCTCAAAAAAAACAATTTCTCCACCTATCAACTCGACACAATCTTCCAAACACCTATCCCCTATTCTTCGACAACACTCAGCTGTCACCATCTTCAACACTAAACATCCTCGGTCTTTCCTTAACTCAAAATTTTAACCGGAAACTTCACATCTCTTCTCTCACTAAATCAGCTTCCTCGAGGTTGGGCGTTCTGTATCGTCTCGTCTCTGCCAGTTCTTCTCCCCCGCACAATTGCTATCCATATACAGGGGCATTGTCCGCCCTCGTATGGAGTATGCATCTAACGTGTGGGGGGCTCCACTAACACAGCTTTCTTGGACAGAATGGAGTCTAAGACTCTTCGTTTCATCAGCTCTCCTCCTCTTATTGATAGTCTTCTACCTCTTAATTTCCACCGGCATGCTGCTTCTCTTTCTATCTTCTATCGATATATCCATGCTGACTGCTCTTCTGAACTTGCTAACTGCATGCCTCCCCCCTCCCGCGGCCCCGCTGCACGCGACTTTCTACTCATGCTCATCCCTATACTGTCCAAACCCCTTATGCTAGAGTTAACCAGCATCTTCACTCTTTCATCCCTCACGCTGGTAAACTCTGGAACAATCTTCCTTCTTCTGTATTTCCTCCTGCCTACGACTTGAACTCTTTCAAGAGAAGGTTATCTGGACACCTCTCCTCCCGAAACTGACCTCTCATTCGTCCACCTCTTTAGAATCTTTTTGTGAGCAGCGAGCAGCGGGCTTTTTTTTATTATTGTTTACTTTTTTACTATGTCTCCTTTGTTATAAAAAAAAATCATTATGCTCTCTTTTTCCTCTTAGTGTGTCTTACTTTCACTCTTCCAATTAAGTTTCATGTTGAGTTGTTCACATGTCTGTTCTTTTGTTCGACTGACACGTTTCCATTTTTCGTTCCGACCATTACTTTTTTTTTTCCGAGCCTTTCTGACTTTTTAAATCTATTATTCATTTTTAGTTGCTTTTATATTTGTTTTTTTCATTTATTTAACAATTTTCAATATTTCCTTCTTATTGTTCTTTCTCCTTCCTCTTATTTCCTTAATCATTTTCCCTTCATCCCTTCACCTTTTCTTTCAAGTTGCGTGAATATTCTTTATTTGGCTCGCTTCATTGCTCGTCACCACTCTTCCTTTTCTTCTTGGCATATTCCTTCTCTCCTTTACTCTTCCGCTTTCTTTTCTTTCCCTTGAGCGCTTTTAAGAGAGAGAGAGAGAGAGAGAGAGAGAGGAGAGAGAGAGAGAGAAATAGTTTAACAAATCGTGTGGAAAAAAAGAACGAAATCGTTCGAAGAATCATGTTCCCGAGCGCAGCATTTCCATTTGTTTCAATACACTTAGTTTTGCATATTCGATTCTTTTTACTTACCGTCTTTTCCCTCCTCATCCTCGTCCTCTTCTTAATTTTCTTCCTCATTTTTTCTTCACATTTTGCCTTGTTTATCTTTTTATCGCCGTTGCCCTTCTCTTCTCTCTGCTTGTCTCTGTGTTTATCTGTTCACTGTTTTGGCTTTTATTTTTATCATTGTTATTCCATTCTCTTCTTCCCAATGTTTTGTGTTTTATATTTTTTGTCGTTTTTCTTTTTTCCTAATACCTTCTCAACTTTTCACTAACTTAACTGTTTTGTGTTCATACTTCAGTTATTTCCCTAATTAGTTTTTTTTCTTTCAAGTTTAATCTCATTTTTTATCAGTAACATTCTTTTTCGTCTTGTCCCTTTCTTCCTGTTTTTTTTTCTTCTTTCCACTTAAATTATTCCTTCTTTTTCACTCCTTCATCTTCTCTTTATTTTTCTCACCGTTCTTGTTCTCTTCCCTCATCCTTTTTATCTGTTTTGCCTTTCCCATGTTTGCTGCTCCGCCTCTCCTTCTTTTTCTCTTTCTTCTTAATTAGTTAATGTCCGCATGACAGGTGGAGTGAGGTGTGGGTGCAGTAAGGTGAGAGGTTACTGGTGCGTGCCTAGTACCACCGGGAAAACGAGGAGCAAGCCTCCACCTGTGCCCCTGAAACTACACCTCACCCATCGTGGGTATTAGGTGGGATTCTGGGGCTGCCCTGTGTAGTCCACTCGTCCTCTTCCAGTCTCCCTGTATTTCTATGTTCTTATGTTCTTTTGTAATGAAGTAATTTTCCCCCACAGCTTAGGTTACCACTTACCAGTAGTGTAAGTTTAGGGTAGTAATTTCCTCTTATTTATCTCTTTACTGTAAAATTTCCATGTCCCTTTCTTCCTTAAAGGTACATGGTGTTATCTTCTAACTATTTCCTGCCGGCACGTTGCCGGAGGGAGAGGTGGGTGGGGAGGAGCCTTCATCTTTTCTGTCCTATCCGACCACACGTAGATTACTAGTAGTAGCGGTAGTAAACAGACACCCTCGCCATAGACCGATAGGTCTTCTGGTGTCTGTTCTTCCTATATATTCCTATGTATTCCTTCTCCTTTTCCCGTTCCTCCAATTTCTCCTTTCTTCTCTGCCAACCTCCATAATTTCTCATTAATGTTCTTCCTCTTCCTTCTCCTCCACTTCTTTCTTCTCCTTTCCTCCCTTTCCTTCTTTATTTTCTCCGTCCCTCCTTTTCTTACATAGTTTTTGTTTCAGTACATAAATTTTAAAGTAACTAAAGACATATTTATTCTCTCTCTCTCTCTCTCTCTCTCTCTCTCTCTCTCTCTCTCTCTCTCTCTCTCTCTCTCTCTCTCTCTCTCTCTCTCTCTCTCTCTCTCTCTCTCTCTCTCTCTCTCTCTCTCTCTCTCTCTCTCTCTCTCTCTCTCTCTCTCTCTCTCTCTCTCTCTCTCTCTCTCACACCCGACCTCTGCTTCATTCACACCCGACCTCTGCTGAGAGAAGGTCGTGACCTCACCCCGCTGCGCCCCACAACATCGCTTGCCCTGTGTTTTCGTCGTGCTCTTGGGCGTTTGTGTGTTCTCGCTTGTGGACCTTGTGTGTTGCCTGTGATTTCCCGACACGTGTTTGGTGTGTGTTCGCTTGTGGTTTCTGCCTGTGGTTGCCTCTGTGATTTGTGTTTCCGGTGTTTTTGCGTGTGATCTGGCTGTCTCCGGGTGTTCTGCGTGGGTTTCAGAGTGATTCAAGTGTGTTGTGTTTCCGGTGTTTTTGCGTGTGATCTGGCTGTTTCCGGGTGTTCTGCGTGGGTTTCAGAGTGATTCAAGTGTGTTGTGTTTCCGGTGCTTTTGCGTGTGATCTGGCTGTTTCCGGGTGTTCTGCGTGGGTTTCAGAGTGATTCAAGTGCGTTGTGTTTCCGGTGTTTTTGCGTGTGATCTGGCTGTTTCCGGGTGTTCTGCGTGGGTTTCAGAGTGATTCAAGTGTGTTGTGTTTCCGGTGTTTTGCGTGTGATCTGGCTGTTTCCGGGTGTTCTGCGTGGGTTTCAGTGTGATTAAAGTGTGTTGTGTTTCCGGTGTTTTTGCGTGTGATTTGGCTGCTTCTAAGTGTACTGCGTGGGTTTCAGAGCGTTTTGAGAGTGCTGTTTTGTTTCCGGTGTTTCTGCGTGTGATTTGGCTGTTTTCGAGTGTTCTGCGTTTCGAGTGTGTTGTGTTTCCAGTGCTTTTACGTGTGATTTGGATGTTTATAGTGCTCTGCGTGGGTTTCATAGTGTTTTGAGTGTGCTGTTGTACTTAAGGTGTTTTGCAGTGACTTGAGGGTGTTTAGTCGTGCTTGTGCTTGGGTTTCTGAGTGTTTCGTGTGTCCCAGGTGTGACTTTGTGTTCCCAGTGTCTCACGCGTGATTTGTGTGTCGACAACCCACCCTTTGAATTCCTGAGGTTCAATCTGCTCCTCCTCATTACACCCTCTTTAAATCCCCTAGAGGATTAACACTTCCTACACCCTTTCCCTCACCTCACCTAAGCCCCCCCAACCTCGCTCACCTCACATCCCTTTTGCTCCTCCTCATCCCCTAGAGGTTTAGCCCTTCCACTCCTCCCTCACCTCCACATATTTCTAAGCCCTCCCCCTCACTCACCTTACCTCACATCCTGTTACCCATCCCTTCACCCACCTTACCTCGCCTCTTTCTTAACCTTTCTTGTTCTCACACACCTCACTCACCTCACATCCCTTCCTACTCCTCCTCTCTCCCACTTACCTCCTTTCCCAAACTCCCTCTCACTCATCTCACCTATTTCCTAACCCTCCTTGATCTCACACACCTCACTCACCGCCTCCCTTTCCCCCTCTTTACTCACCTCACATCCCTTCCTACTCCTCCTCTCTCCCACCTCACCTATTTCCTAACCCTCCTTGATCTCACTCACCGCCTCTCTTTCCCCCTCTTTACTCACCTCACATCTCTTCCTCCTCCTCCTCTCCCACCTCACCTATTTCCCTAACCCTCCTTGATCTCACACACCTCACTCACCGCCTCCTTTCCCCTCTTTACTCACCTCACCTCCATTCCGACTCCCCCTCTCTCCCATCTCACCTATTTCCTAACCCTCCTTGATCTCACACCTCTCTTTCCCCTCTTTACTCACCTCACATCCCTACTCCTCCTCTCTCTCACTTTTCCTCCATTACTAAACTACCTCTCACACACCTCACCCCTTTCCTAATCCCCTTCACTCTGTGTTTTATCTCTTTCATTTCAGCTAAGATGGCGCCTAAGAAGTGCAGTACTTGTAACGGTAGCTTCTCAGCTCACTTTTACAGGGCGTTCTGCTGTCTGTCGACTGTGTCTGTCAGGCAGCATCTCGAGACAAGACTGCAGGAGCAGGAAGAGAAGATGGAAGAAGGCCAGAATAAAATAATAGAGCTTTCTCTCACCAGGCAGCATCTCGAGACCAGACTGCAGGAGCAAGAAGAAGATGGAAGCAGGTCAGAATAAAATAATAGAGCTTTCTCGCACTGTTGCCTCCTTGCAGGAATTCATCCAGGCTAACGTTGCTGTGGTGCCAAACCCTTCTCCAACCGCCCCTTGCCCTCAGCGGTACCGTCGACACCAGCGGACAACACCACGCAACGGGAGGATGCTAGTGGCAACGCCCATGATGGCTTCACCGTCGTGAATGGAGGAGCCAAACCAGCCAGACAAGCGATTTATCCTGTTCATTGCTTCAACAGGTTTGCCATTCTGGAGGAGGAGGACGAGCAGGAGAGCACCTTCCTGGTGGGTGACTCCATGATTCGCCAGCAGGTCGTTGAGTTCTGCGGCAGAGTTCCTCGTCGAAGACGGAACTATTGCTATCCTGGTGCTGGGATCGACGACATAACTGCTGCTCTTGAGGAGATCTCCCCCCAGGCTACTAATGATTCACTGTTTGTTATTCACACAGGTACGAACGACATCACCACGACCCGGTCTGAGGAACTCCTGGAGAAGTACCGTAGGCTCATCCAGCAGTATAAGACTAAATACCCTAACATTTTGATTTCAGGAGTTCTACCACGGACTTGGGCGGAGAGCGACTTTTTCAGTAAGGCCTTCAGCCTCAACAACCGCTTACAGACTCTTTGCAGGGAGCTTGACGTGGAGTTCCTCAACACATGGGACAATTTCTATGGACAAAATGAGCTCTTTCACAGGGACGGATTGCACCTTTCTCCCATCAGGGCAGCCAGACTCGGAAGGCTCCTCAACGAAGCAGTGCGTGTCATCCGAACAAAAACGAGTCACGGCCACGTCCCTCCACCCACCCGTGTAAATAGACGCCGTGCATCGCAACAAACCCGTAACCGTGATCCCGCAAGTACCACCACCTCTATTACTAAGCCTCTAGATAACTTAAAATCCTTAGTTTCAATGCGCGTAGCCTAAGAAACAAATTTGATGAACTGAGATGTCTTGCTTTAACAGAAAATTTTGACATAATTGCTATAACCGAAACATTTATCGACACCACAAATATTGATTTAAGTTCCGAATACAACATAGATGGCTACAGACTCTTCAACAAAGATCGTGTAAACCGTAGAGGCGGTGGCGTCGCCCTTTATGTCAAAAGCTATTTGCAACCCACTGACAAAACACCGGGAAACAGTAACGTTGAACATTTGTGCGTGCGAGTAAACATTGCAAAAGTCAATTTAAATATATCTGTCACCTACAGACCTCCCGGGCAATCACTCGATGACGACCTTGAAATGTACAGCGTCTTAAGGCAGTCACTTAATAACAGCGACTCACTGATCTTAGGAGACTTTAACCTCCCCTTCTCGACTGGGCGACACTGTCAGGTACAGAAGGCGAGTCACATAGAATGATCGAATTTCTAGAAGAAAATTATCTAAGCCAAATGGTTTCTGAGCCAACTCGACAAAATAATATACTCGACCTTGTTATAACGACCCAAGATAACCTTGTCAGTAGTGTCACGGTAGGAGAACACCTCGGTTCTTGCGATCATAAATTAGTGCGCGTCGACATTAAAGCTCAATCATCAGTGACTGAAAATAAAGTAAAGGTGCCCAATTTCAAAAGAGCTAACTTCGTAGAAATCCGACAACGTAGATGAAGCCTGGCTAAACTTTAAAAATCACTTACTCACTCAGCAGAACACATTCGTCCCCTTGTGCGAGAAGCGAATTAACACTAATTAAAGCCCACCGTGGTTTAATAGCGAAATTAAACAATCAGTCAATGAGAGAAAATTGTTTTACAGGTTAAAGAAAGAACAAAGCACGCCCGAAAACATTAGACTTTATAATGATGCCAGGCGACGAGTAAAAAGACTAGTAGGTCAGGCAAAGCGTAGATACGAAGAAAATATTGCAGCCAACTGTAAAAATAATCCGAAATCTTTCTTCAGTTACATAAACAACAGAAAGGCGATCAAAAGTGGTATTGGACCTTTAACAAACAGCGACGGTGCACTAGTGACTGACAGCCAACACATTGCAAACCTCTTAAACAATTACTTTTCCTCGGTGTTTAATACTAAGTCTTCCTCTCGCTACCACCAACACCAGTACTATTGTAAATCTCGAGCATGCATTGCCTAATTTTGAAATAACAACCGATGAAGTCCTTAAAGCTCTCCATTCACTTAAAACAAATAAAAGTCCTGGACCTGACAAAGTATATCCAACTCTGCTGAAAGAAACAAAGAGCGAAATACTCTCCTCCCTCACAACCGTATTCAATATGTCCTTGCGACAAGGCATCGTCCCTTCAGATTGGAAAAAGGCTAACGTGACACCGATTTTCAAGAAAGGAGACAAAAAAGTACCAGGTAATTACAGGCCCATTAGTCTAACTTCGGTTGTAGGTAAGCTACTTGAGGGCATAATTAGAGACAAAATTGTGAATTACCTTGAAAGCCACTCATTGATTGGGGACTCACAACATGGCTTCCGAAACAAAAGATCCTGCCTATCAAACCTATTAACCTTTTATAACGACCTCTTCACTGTTTATGACGTAACCAAATCACTGGACGTAGTCTATCTTGATTTCAGAAAGCGTTTGATAAAGTCCGCATCATAAATTACTTTACAAATTAAAGCAAATAGGTATTGACGGTCAAGTAAACCAATGGATCGCGAATTGGTTGAGCAACAGACAACAAAGAGTAGTGATTGACGGATTTAACTCAGAGTGGGCGCCTGTCACTAGTGGCGTCCCTCAGGGCTCGGTCCTTGGCCCAGTGCTCTTCATTATTTACATCAACGACGTGGATGTTGGACTCAATAACCGCATTAGTAAATTTCCAGACGACACAAAGATTGGCAACTCGGTTCTCACTGACGAAGACAGGCAAAGCCTCCAAGAGGATTTGCACAAAATTTCAACTTGGTCGGATAGATGGGAGATGCCCTTTAACGTAGACAAGTGCCAGGTCCTTCAAGTTGGAACGAGGAATAAGAAGTTCGAATACGAAATGCGCGGCGTTAAACTCAAAAGCGTTCAATGCGTCAAAGACTTGGGGTCAAAATCGCGTCAAACCTCAAATTCTCACAGCAATGCATCGATGCAGCAAATAAAGCGAACAGAATGTTGGGCTTCATTAAAAGAAACTTTGTATTCAAGAATAAAGATGTAATACTCCCGCTCTACAACAGTTTAGTCAGACCCCACTTGGAATATGCGGTACAGTTTTGGTCTCCCCACCATGCAAAGGATATTGCTAAATTAGAAGGTGTTCAGCGTCGGGCAACGAAAATGATCCCTTCCTTGCGCAACAAATCCTACGAAGAAAGGCTTTCTACCCTTAACATGTTCTCTCTTGAGAAACGTCGCCTCCGAGGAAAACTGATCGAATGTTTTAAAATACTTAATGGTTTCACGAATGTAGACAGATCAACATTGTTTATGATCGATGACACTTTGCGCACGAGGAACAATGGCGTAAAACTCAGATGTGGACAAGTAAATTCAGATTGCACCAAATTTTTCATCACCAACGTTGTAGTGCGAGAATGGAATAAGCTTCCACCGTCAGTGGTCCAGTGTAACACGATTGACTCCCTCAAAAATAAGCTCGACCGTCACTTCCTTCAACTTAATATCAACTAGAGTAGAAATGCAACGTTTTGGAGTCTTCTGATTAATGTAAAATCACTTAGGTTTAAGGACAGACCACCAAGTCTGGACCATGGGGTCTGTGTGGTCTGATTTTCTATGTAAATCTATGTAAATCTCTCTCTCTCTCTCTCTCTCTCTCTCTCTCTCTCTCTCTCTCTCTCTCTCTCTCTCTCTCTCTCTCTCTCTCTCTCTCTCTCTCTCTCTCTCTCTCTCTCTCTCTCTCTCTCTCTCTCTCTCTCTCTCTCCTTCAGCTATCTTTCTCCCTTTGCTCCATCTCTCCCTTTCTTCGTTCCATTAATTCCTCCCGTCTCTTCCTCTCTTTATTTTGTTTCTTCATCCTTTCCTCACTCCCTCCAACTTCTCTCCTCTTTTCCATTTTCTCCTTCTCTCCTCCTTCACCTTCACACCTTCTCTTACCTCCCTCCGTCTCTTCAGCCCTCTCTTCACCTGCCTTTTTCCTTCGTCAGCCCCATTAACTTCACCCCTCCTCCCTCCTCCTCCTCCTGCTCCTCCTCTTCACCCTCTTCTTTTTCTTTCCGCCTCTTTGGTTCTTTTCTTTTTTGCCTCAGTTCCTCTTCCCACGGTATTATGAGGCCCTTAACACCACGGCTTCAGTGAGGAACAAGAGGACGTGGAGGAGGAGGAGGAGGAGATGAGGGAAACATGAAATGAAAAGGAAAAGAAACGAGGAAGAGGTAGTGAAGGAGTAACGGAGAAAAAGGGGGTGGAAGGGGAGGATAAAGACGTAACAAGGGCGAAAACAGGAGAATCAGTGGGTAGGAAAGGAAATATAGGAGGAAAAGGAGGAGGAAGAGGGGGGGTAAAAAGGAAGTAGGAGAGAATCATGGAGATAATGGTGTTTTCGCGGAAGAGGTGAAGAAGGAAAAGGAAGAGGAAGAAGAGGAGGAGGAGGAGGAGATAAGGAGGAAAGATACATATTTTAAAACGATATTGTGTGTCTGGGTGGCTATTCAGGTTACGAGAGAGAGAGAGAGAGAGAGAGAGAGAGAGAGAGAGAGAGAGAGAGAGAGAGAGATTAATATACAAAGCACTTGATTAATCTTTTCCCTCTTGTCTTATTTAACTGTTTATTATATTCCTGAAGTATCCGAGAACAGGGAATTCGTCAGCATACTTCGACTGACAATTTTGTTCTTTTCTTTTTTATCTTTATCGCATCTCCACCAACACAGAATGAGTCACTGATCGTCTTAACAGTTTAACTTTATCTGTTCTTTTTTCTGTGTGTGTCAGTCCTCTTGTTTTCATCTCTCGCACTTCCACAAGGCCGATAAACTTTTTACACATTATTAAGCCAAATTCAATATCTGCACATTTTCCCCCTGGAAAATTTTATCTATTTCTTCTTTTGATTTCTTTAAAATGTCTTCGTATATGCATTTCACTTTCCTTTTGCGTAAGTTTCCCCTTTTTTTCACATATTTTCATTTGTCGAAGTTTCAGAAATCGAGTCAGTCCTAACATTACCAATCTTTTTACAAATTCTCATATTATAACTTTAAATCGGTCATTATATTGTTCATCTTTATATCATTTCCACAAAGTTAAGAATCATTGGTCAGAATGACAGTTCAATTGTATATACGCAAATTTTTCCTCAATGATATCTTAATGTTTTCTCTTTGAATTTTATACGTTTTCTTGACAATTATTGCTCACACCTTTTCTGAAGTTCTTATTTTTCGATCATTCTCAATCATTCCGTTTTTTTCAATATTTTTTCAGTCTTCTTCATTTTTCATCTTTTTTTTTTCAGTTTTATTTCAACCTTACGGGAGTCATTCTTTGTGTGATTGTGATTAATTCCTTTCTTCATTCGCTGTTTACGTTCTTCTGATACTCACGTCATCCATTTTTATGAGTTTCAGTATCCTTTTTTCGTACTCTTTCCATCTTTATCGCATTTCCACAAAAGAGAATAATTGATCACATTTGCTCTTTAATTTCATCCCAGCACAGTCTTCCCTTCTAGTTTCCACTTTTATTCCTTTTTTTTTCACTTTTTACTTGGGCATTCTCGATTATATTTTCGAATTTTTCTGTTGCCTTTCAATGTTCCTCTGCTGTGTTTCATTTTTTTTCCTCGTTCACCTTTTCCCTCATTTGTCTATTTTTTTTTATATTAGTCTTTTCTATCACTCCGTCACCTGTTTAACGGTCCATCTTTTTCTCATCAACCTTTTCATCAATCACGAAGTTTTCTTCTTTATTCATTATTTTGTATATTTTACCTTTCATATCATTTTTCTCTTAAGCATCTTTTCAGTCATTCATCTATTTCCACACATTTCTTTTCTCTTATTCTCTACTTATCATTAACCTTTTATTTGTCAAACACTTTTTTATCGTTCTCACTTTTTTCTCTTTCACAAGTTTTTCCTCGTCCACTCTTTTTATCACTAACGTTTCTTGGCATTCACCGTTTGATCATTTAGATTTAAAATCTCTTGTTAACGTCCACTTTTTTCCACACTTTTAGAGAGACAAGTGAAAAAGAAACACATATGATCTGCGTCTCATTATCAAGAGTGTTTACAGAAAAAATACATCATAACCAGATAACGTGATTTTCCATTTTCTCTCCGTCTATATCGCTCTGCCTGGCTAGGGACTTTACGTATGTATGTATGTATGTATGTTTGTTTGTATGAACGTTTATGTATTCATGTGACTGGGTGATAGAGTGGAAAGGTACACACTGATGAAATTACTGTACACACGACCTTAAAATTTAAACATAGTTAGTTATATAGATAATTGGATAGTTAGTTAGTTAGTGTGTGCGTGTGTGTGTGTGTGTGTGTGTGTGTGTGTGTGTGTGTGTGTGAGAGAGAGAGAGAGAGAAGCGTGATCAAGAGAGCAGGAAAGAGCAACACATTTTTACACCTGCATGAGGGAGGAGGGACAACACACACGATAGATGCAAAGTTTTCCTCTTCACGCCCCGCAACACACTCGCACCAACACACCGCCGCAACACACCCGCACCAACACACCGCCACAACACACCTGCACCAACACACCGCTGCAACACACCCGCACCAACACACCGCCACAACACACCCGCACCAACACACCGCCGCAACACACCCGCACCAACACACCGCCAAAACACACCCGCACCAACACCCCGCCGCAACACACCCGCACCAACACACCGCCGCAACACACCCGCACCAACACACCGCTGCAACATACCCGCACCAACACACCGCCACACACACCCGACCAACACACCACCGCAACACACTCCCGCACCAACACACCGCCGCAACACACCCGCACCAACACACCGCCGCAACACACCCGCACCAACACACCGCCGCAACACACCCGCACCAACACACCGCTGCAACATACTCGCACCAGCACACCGCCGCAACACACCCGCACCAACACACCGCCGCAACACACCGCACCAACACACCGCCGCAACACACCGCACCAACACACCGACGCAACACACCGCCGCAACACACCCACACCAACACACCGCCGCAACACACCCACACCAACACACCGCCGCAACACACCCGCACCAACACACCGCTGCAACATACCCGCACCAACACACCGCCGCAACACACCCGCACCAACACACCGCCGCAACACACCCGCACCAACACACCGCTGCAACACACACCCGCACCAACCCACACCCGCACCAACACACCGCCGCAACACACCCCCACCAACACACCGCTGCAACACCGCACCAACACACCGCTGCAACATACCCGCACCAACACACCGCTGCAACATACCCGCACCAACACACCGCCGCAACACCCCCCCCGCACCAACATAGCGCCCCAACACACAATCGCACCAACACACCACCGCAACACACACACACACCAACAAACCGCCGCAACACACACCCGCACCTAAACACCCACACCAACACAACCGCACCAACACACACCCGCACCAACACACACCAGCACCAACACACACCCGCACCAACACACCACCGCAACACACACACACACCAACACACCGCCGCAACAAACACCCGCACCTAAACACCCACACCAACACACCCGCACCAACACACACCGGCACCAACACACACCAACACCAACACACACCCGCACCAACACACACCCGCAGCAACACACCGGCGCAACACACACCCGCACCAACACACACCCGCACCAGCACACACCCGCGCCAACACACAGCCGCAACACACACCCCCAGCAACACACCGGCGCAACACGCGCACCAAAACACCTGCACCATCACACTCGCACCAACACCCGCACCAAAACACACCTGCACCAACACCCCCCGCACCAACACACACCCGCACCAACACACTCGCACTAACATACACTCGCACCAACACACACCCGCACCAACACACACCCGCACCAACACACCCGCACAAACACCCCCCCGCACCAACACACCCGCACCAACTCACCGCCGCAACACGCACCCGCACCAACACACACCCGCACCAACACACCCGCACCAACACACCGCCGCAACAAACACCTGCACCAACACAACCGCACCAACACACCGCACCAACACATACACGCATCAACACACCGCCGCAACACACACCCGCACCAAACACCGCACAAACACACGCGCACAAACACACTCGCACCAACACACACCCGCACCAACACAACGCCGCAACACACACCCGCACCAACACACCTGCACCAACACACCGCCGCAACAAACACCCCCACCAACACACCCGCACCACCCCACCCGCACCAACACACCGCACCAACACACACCCGCACCAGCACCCGCACCAACACACCGCAACACACCCGCACCAACACACCGCCGCAACACACCCGCACGCAACACACCGCCGCAACACACCCGCACCAACACACATCCGCACTAACACAGCCGCACCAACACAGCACCGCAACACACACCGGCACCAACACACCCGCACCAACACACCGCCCCAACACCCCCCCGCACCAACACACCCGCACCAACACACCGCCGCAACACACACCCGCACCAACACACCCGAACCAACACACCGCCGCAACACGCCCCCGCACCAACACACCCGCACCAACACACCCGTACCAACATACTGCCGCAGTACACACCCGCACCAACACACCGCCGCAACACACCCGCACCAACACACCGCCGCAATACACCCGCACCAACACACCGCCACAACACACATCCGCACCAACACACCGCCGCAACACACCCGCACCAACACACCGCCGCAACACACCCGCACCAACACACCGCCGCAACACACACCCGCACCCACACACCGCCGCAACACACCCGCACCAACACACTGCCGCAACACATACCCGCACCAACACACCGCCGCAACACATCCGCACCAACACTTTCGCACCAACACACTGCCGCAACACAACCACCGCAACACACCCGCACCAACACACTTGCACCAACACACCCGCACCAACACACTGCCGCAACGCAACCACTACAACACACCCGCACCAACACACCGCCGCAACACAACCACCACAACACAGCTCCACCACATCCCCGCAGACAACCAACACAACCAACGCACCGTTACGTCCCCCGCGCCTCGCTTCCCACACGCCCCGCCGTGGACTAGAGCTGAGGGCGGAAGGCGTGAGCGGGGGAAGTGCAGAAGGCGTGAGTGACGGAAGGGGAGGGTGAGGGTGAGGGTGAGGAGGAGGAGGAGGAGGAGGAGGAGGAGGAGGAGGAGGATAGATCAAAGCATGTGGGCGTCGGAGCCCTGAGTGGGCGATGATGGTGCCCTCGGGAGGAGGAGGAGGAGGAGGTAGTGTAGGATTTTATGGAGAAGGAGAAGGATGGCTTATAGGAGACGAAGGAGGAGGAAGAGGATAAGGGAGTGAAGGATGCAGGGAAAGAAGACCAAAAAAACAAAGAACCAAAGGCTATGCTCAAATCACCTCCCAACTCCTGTTTTCTTAAGAGCGTGACGCCAAGGACTCTGTTTCCATCTCTCGCAGCGACTGTTAACGATCCTTCTGCTGCTTTACTAGCCTGAGAGGCGTCATGAAGGCCACTCGTACCCCTGACGGCGATGGGGAGCACTAGACACGCCCCCAGGAGAACCCAGAGGCACCACGTTCTCGGCACGTCGCGCCCCAGCAGACGGTGAAGCCCCAGCAGGAGCATCGGGAGGCCTGGCGTTCCTTGGGTGGACGTCTGGGCCCGGCTCGGCTGGGGGTCGTTTTGGAGCTCGGCTGGAGAATTTTTTGGGGCAAGGAAGGATTATTGTTTCAAAGACCAAGAAAGAGAAGACTATATATACATAAGGGTCTGAAAGAAAGAGAACGATTAGTGAAAAGAGAACGAAGAATGAATAGCGAATCATATAGTAAAGAGAGAAGCGAAAAAGGAGAAGAAAATGGTCCTTATGTTATGTTGATGTTTGGGAAGGAGTAGTAGTATTAGATCACACGGAGAAGAACAGAGAGTTAGCGTTGGAAATAGGAGAATGGAACGAAACGCAAAGAAGGGAGCAATATAAACGTAAGAGGAAGATGGCAATATAACATCAAATCAGACAGACCAAATAAAGATAGGGGAGTCAGAAACGGGAAGGAAGAGTAGAGGTAGCACACACAACAACAAGAACTCGAAATAAGATGGGAGATAAAACACTAAGGAAGAGAAGGACAATATAAATGTAACGCAAAGGATATGTACGGAAGTAACAAAAAATCAGATAAAAGGCAAAAAAGAAGGAAAAAGGATTCATAACAAGAGTAAGAAGAGCAGAAGTAACACACAAGGATGATGACCCAAAGTAAGACGAAAGCGATAAAACGCTCAGGGTGGAGAACAAAAGAGGATCAGGAGGGGTGGAAAGCGCGGAAGTGAAGTCAAACGCGGAAGTGAAGTCAAACAAAGAGGATCAGAGGAACGAAGCGCCGAAGAGAATTAACCTAAAGCGGATCTGGGAACGAGCCATCCTAGTGGAATTGAATGAAAGGCGATTGAGGATACAACACGACCAGATGGGATGGAATAAAAGGGATTAGAGCAGTGGTTCCCGACGTTTTTGCTCTCGCGACCCCTTACCCAAAAGCTTGAACCCCACGCGACCCCCTACTATCAGCAGCCTGATTTACATTTTGTTTTCTATGAAGGAGAGGGAAAGAAACTAACAAAAAAATTCTTCAAGAATCCTGTAGTTATCTATTAGCAAACAATCACCACATTGGTCCAACCTTAATTCACAAAAAGAACACAATTATTCCTATACAATAATATCAACATAGGTTTCAACTGCTATCCAGGCCAGCCAGTGGGATGCCTGATGTTGCATTTGAGTAGCAAGCCTTAAAATTTGTGGCCGAGAGTTTGTTATGTCATCTATAACATCCAATCTACTCCTATTCTTCGTTTTTATATTGACAAGAGTTGAAAATCCTGCCTCACACAAGTAGGTAGAAGCAAATGGAATAAGGACACGTAAGGGTATCATGCTGACTTTGGAGTACACGTATTTTAGGACGAACCTTTGACATATTTTACGGGCTGGTTTTGTGATTAACCGAAAAATGCGCTCACTACAATTTTAAGATACTGAATTTTATCTGCTTGACCATTCAGTTAACAAAATACACACACACACACACACACACACACACACACACACACACACACACACACACACACACACACACACACACACACAAACACACACACACACACACACGCACGGCACGCGCTACAGCACTACGAGTATAAGCCCGTTCAGAATGTGGCGAGTCTGGGCCACGACAACCCAGCGACTTCTGCATTTGACAAGTCGGCTCCCACGCTCCAAGAATTTTTGGGCGTCTTGGTGTCGGCTAGCATGATTGCCGACTGTCTAGGACACTCGGCCAACTAGTTGGCAGAATGTCTGCGACATGCTGCCAACTAGTCTCAAGACGAGTCTCAAAGGTCAATTTTTTTAAATGGCGCCATGTCTACGACAACCTCGAATCTGCCGACCGATTGGCCGACAGTAGCAGACGGTCTTGACAACAATCTTCCAGATTGTCTGTCAACTGGTTGGCCGACTAGCTGGCCGACAGTTGCCAAGGAGTTGGCCGACGGTCTTCCTGACGGTCTTCGCGACTGTCTTGGTGACTGTCTCGGCGGCAGCCTTGCCGCTCCTTATAATACGGAATCGCTTTGTATTCGAGAATGAAATATATCGTTCCGTTTTGAACCAATACGAAACGGTATTTGTTCCGCACAGTATTTTGTTAACTGAATGGTCAAACAGATAAAATTCAGTATCTTAAAATATTAGTGAGCTCATTTTTCGGTTAATCACAAAACCAGCCCGTAAAATTTGTCACAGGTTCGTCCCAACGTACGTGTAAAATACGCGACGTTACGTCCCTCCCCCCTCCCTCTTGCCTCCACCAGAAGCGTGATGCGGCTGTCACTCATTGCATGGTCGAGAAATTTTAGGGTTGCCACCCGTTCCTTTACATATGGATCCATTCCGTACTGGAGAGTGAGATGTTGCATTCCACATTTTTCTGACCTCAGCGTGGCAACCCTAGTTATGTCATTCAACACAAGACAGATCGAGGCAAAAGGAATGCGTGCGTACTGTGCGGCTCCCAAGTTTGTGCCAGCGAAACGTAACCATGCCCAGAAGTTGTTATTGTCCTTGTGAGCTGCAAGATAAAGATAAAAAAAATCTTGATAGCAGCATAGTTAGCCTATATTTCTGAGCCGACAGTCGTCACGAACGTCCTTCATTAAGCGAAGACTGTCGTCACGACAGTCCCTCATCATTCTTAAGAAGTCAGCACAGACGATTGTGCCGACAGGAAACGGTAAAAAATTGAAAAATGGCCCCGACAGTCGTCACGACTGTCTCAGGACAGACGACAGTCTTGACGACTGCCCCCGACCTCCCTCAGGCCTCAACCGGAAGTGACGGTTGGTCCAGACTCTTGCCGACTCTTGTCGTGAAAGTTTAGCATGGAATACTTTTTTTGCGCTAATCCTCACGACTGCAGACTCCCGTCACGACGTCGGAGCAGCGTTCGGCAAGTCTCAAGATCTCCTTCAAGCCATGCCCGACCCTTTCACATCAACACCCAAGACCTCGTGTACCCTAGAGTCGTGGCCTAGAGTCGGCACAGTGTAAACGGGGCTTAACTGAACACATGCTTAAGCACAGCTAACAGACACTCAATCATATGTACATGCCTATACAGTCACATACTCGCTAGTACAGACACAAACATACACTTGAAGACACACATACACATTCATACAGGCAAATACACTCACAGGCACGCATACAGACACCCCTAATGTCATCTAATCACACTGAATCGCTGTAACACACGCTTTTTTTTTGCACTGAAACAAAAACAAAACAAAAATATGTAAGAGCATAACAAATGTATTTGATGAGTTGAAATTAATATCATCCCAAGCTACTTTTAGCAAGGCTACGCGACCCCCCTGCCAAGGCTCCACGACCCCCTAGGGGGTCGCGACCCACCGGTTGGGAACCCCTGGATTAGAGGGATGGGATAACGAGGAGGAGGAACACAAAGTAACATAAAGGAAGGACAAACAACAGCAGACCTGATGATCCTTTACGGGGCTGTTTGTTACAAGTTACACTATCTAATCAAAGGTGGAGGATGAGGAGAAGTACATTCAAGGGGGATTAAAGGAGGAACCCAGAGAGGAGAGGGACAAAAGGGAAGAATAATAACGAGGGAACAAAAGGCCAAGGGGGATAGAGAATCATGAGAATATAATAAAAAGGAGGATTTTCATTATGAGAGAAAAGAGAACAGTTTTCGTTGGAAGATAATAAAAATAGATTGGATATAAAAAGAGAATCGTCAGCAAAATGTAAGAAAGCAGAATAACGGAAAAAGTATCAGAACTTACATGATAGAGTAAGGAAAAGATAAAGAGGAAAAGAAGAAAAAAGAAGTCAGCAAGAAATGTTGAAGGAAAAACAGCAACAAGAAAACATCAGATATCAACGAAAGAGGGATAAAAAAAACAAATAACGAGATGAAAAGAACCGCAAAGACAATACAAAAAGAAGAGGATGTGAGAGCAAGCCTGGAAAACAAAAGGAAAATAAATGATAAAGGGAAACATTGGATAAAATAATTGAAAAAAGAGAAAAAACACAAAAACAGGATATAAAAAAAAAAAAAACGAATATTATCATTACTAACACACACACACACACACACACACACACACACACACACACACACACACACACACACACATTTACCTTATCCACCCCTCCTCCCCTCCCACCCCCTCCATTCCTCCTTTCCCCTACCACCCCCACCTCCCCTCTCCCCTCCCCCGCATACCCACCGTCAAGCACGTGGACGGACACCGAGGCGGGCGTGGCGTGCACGGGCGCGCACGTGTAGTTCCCGGCGTCCCTCCAGGTGGCGTGGGTGACCAGGAGCCAGCTGGTGCCCGAGTTCTTGTCCGTCACCAGCTGCACGCCGCCCCGACCCCCGGCGTTGATCTCCACCAGCTCCTCCTTGGCTGCGGGGAGGAGAGAGGAGATGGAGTTGTGGTTGATGATACCTGTCTTTTTGTTTGTAGGGAAAGTGAGGAGAGACAGGCGAGATTGCTGGGGAGGGTGCCGAGAGGCTACTAAGGGTACGGAGGGTTTGGTGAGAGAGAAGGAAGGAAGGGGAGCTGTAATGGGGATTGGTTCCAGTCTCCACTGTCTTGCTTGTAGGGCAAGGGAGTAGGGAAAGGCGTGATATAATAAAAAATACTGATAGGAAGGGATTGGTGAGGCTCCGATCCCTTGAGGAGAAGGAAGATGACGAGCAGGAGGAGAACTTTGAGAAAGATGAGGAATAAAAGGAACGAGTTGAAATGGATGGGTTTCGATGCTTTAAAATAAGGAAATCAAACGAGGAGTTAATGAGGGTAATAACAGTGGCTGAAAAGAGGCTGAGAAAATGAGAAAAGCAGAAAATAATCATTTAGTCGGAAGAACTGAAACTAGAAGTACTGATTAATGTGAACCCAGGATGATAAAAGATTAAAGGGCGGATAGAAAAGTAGAAAGTGTACATCAACTATTTTTTACCATCTTTTTGTTAAAGGGACGAATAGAACGTGTTAGCTAGGAAATAAATTACTAACTCGTGATTTTAGAAGCAGGAGAAAAAGAAGACGAAGAGGAGAAAGAGGATGATGAATACAAAGTTGACCTCTCTCTCTCTCTCTTTCTTTCTCTCTCTCTCTCTCTCTCTCTCTCTC
The DNA here is from genome assembly GCF_024679095.1 of Eriocheir sinensis. Taxonomy (NCBI): domain Eukaryota; kingdom Metazoa; phylum Arthropoda; class Malacostraca; order Decapoda; family Varunidae; genus Eriocheir; species Eriocheir sinensis. The sequence continues at coordinate 96,804 of NW_026111699.1, forward strand.
TCTCTCTCTCTCTCTCTCTCTCTCTCTCTCTCTCTCTCTCTCTCTCTCTCTCTCTCTCTCTCTCTCTCTCTCTCTCTCTCTCTCTCTTATCTGCCGAATTACGAGAATCGAGGACACATTAGAATCAATAGAGCAGAATTCAACGTACATGAAGAAGGATCAGGAGGAGAAGAAGGAAGAAGAGTGCACATGAGACAGGAAGACGAGGAGGAAGGGTGGAGTGAATAACAGTTTCGATCCTGGCTAATGACTTCCACTACCTCCTCTTTGTCCGTCGTTTAAGGGATTGGAGGAATATGCTGAAAGATTTGAGAGATTTGCAAAAGTTCTGGTGCAGTAAGGAGGAGGATAAGGAGGAGGAGGAGGAAGACTAGGAAAAAGAGTCACAAGGGATTGATCTTTTTCTGTCTTCCTTATCTGCTAGGCAATGAGATTAGGAAGGAAGTAAAGGAATTTATAACACGGAAAAGAGATGTGGAGATAACGAAGAGGAGGCTGATGGAGTACACGGCAAAAAAAGGAAGAGGAAGACGAAAAAAATAACAGAAAGCATAATTGTGATAAAAGTATAGAAAGTACAGGAGCCAGGCACAAGGAACAAGGATGCGAAGATAACGAAGAGGAAGAAGACTAAGTAGGTAGCAAAAAAGAAAGAGGACAAAGAAGAAAAAGAGAAAGGTGCAAGCAAAAAAGGATAACACTAAGATTAAATTAGCTGAAGGTAAAATAAATTCACGAAAACAGCTGAGTAAAGAACAGGATGATAAAAAAGTGTTAAAATAGAAATATATCATGATGGAAAGAATAGTGTAGCTGAAGGTAAAATAAATGAATAAAACAAAAGGATAATGAAGAAGAGGAAAATATAAATTGTTAAAGTAGAAAAAATAAGGCTGGAAAGACTAGAGTAGCCAAAAAGGACAGTTTACAAGAAGGACCTGGCGGAAGAGGCGAAAATTATGCAAGTAGGGTGAAGAGAATGTAATGAGAATGTGAGGGAAAGAGACTATTAGGGCGCGGGGAGAGGAAAGTAGAGAAAGAAAAAAAGATAAAGAAGAAGCAGAAGAGGAGGAGGAGGAGGTGGAGGAGGAGTTCATTGTATAAGGCGTATAATGCAAAAGATTTATCCACAAACAAGGCATGCCGTTGGTAACATTAGAATGCAAGTGGCTGAGGAATATATCAATACAGACATTAATTACCTCGGTTCGAAACGCTCTCCGAACACCTCTTAAAGTGCTACACGTGTCCCTAAGTACATCCCACTTCCGTTATTACTGCACAGGCGTCGTTCAAAAGACAGTGACACGAGGCAGGGATTCCCTTCCCGTGGTTCATCTCTTCTCCTCCAGCCCACTTCGCACACTATTTATAGTAACTTCATCCTCCACCTGAGATCTCCTTTTGTGGAATCTAATTTCCATCTTTACTGCGATTCGTCTCTTGAAAAAATACTAATATTAATACTAATGAGAATAGCACGAATATCGCCTCCCTCGAGTTCCCTTCTTTGATCTCTTTTCTCCTTAAAAAGTGTACTAATGCTAATACTAATACTATACTAAAAATATTACATTTGAAAATACTAGTGCTAATAAAAATACTGAAAACATCCTCCCCCTGAAAAATACTGATACTAATATACTAATACTGAGTATCAACATCCTATAACAATAAAAAATAATTACCTTAAAAAATCATAATTGTATCATTAATCCTAGAAAAAAATAAGACAAATATCTTTTCCCTCAACTCCCTTCCAGCATGTCTTTTCTCCTTCTCATCAACGTATTTTCTTAACCTCTCAGCACCTCACCGTCTCTCAGTACACGACAACGGCTGTGGCAAGAGTACCTCTGCCTGAGCTCCCCCTCGCAGTGCACCTTTATCCTCAAAGCTCCCTTCTGAACAATCTGGTTTCTATTATCGCTGTGCTCATAAAAAAAGGTGCTGAACGTCGACACATTCTTCTTGAGACACCTTCTCTCCCCTCTTAACATTCTCCTTTTACACCCAGTGACCTTATACCACCATGCCGGCTGAATCGATTCTTCTTGGCACCCGGTACCGGTACCGGGCGCCGAGAAGAATCTATTCAGCCGGCACCTGGTACCGGTACCCAGTGCCAGGAAGACTCATGATCACTCGGCAATGACCATTACCGCTAGTGCCGGTACCGTTTGGATCTTGGTGACGGTCGGCGGCGCGCGGCCTCGCCAGTCGCCATGCGGTATGGGCGACGCTTTAAGCCTTGACTGTTGTGCTCGCTGCTGAGTCACTGCCTCGCTGACCGTCTTCCCAAGTTCCCACCATTTTGTCCTGCTTTTCGTTTCCATCATAGCTCCCGTCTCCATCATTTTATTATTAGATTTATTTATTGGATTTACTGGATAATTCTTCATGTCCGATTCTTTTTTTAGGTTGCTAATATATATTGTTATTAGACTATGATCGAGTACATCCATAATAACTATACATGCTAATTTTTTATCGAAAAAATAAATATTCACTTTATTCATAGAGAGAGAGAGAGAGAGAGAGAGAGATAATAAGAGAGAAAAAAGTCCACTGGGCGTGTGTGTGTGTGTGTGTGTGTGTGTGTGTGTGTGTGTGTGTGTGTGTGTCTCACACACACACACACACACACACTCACATACACACACACGGTTAACTTTTTCCTCTCATTTATTTCTGCCCTCAATTAGGATGTTTTTTTTCTGTTGTACTCTCTCTGAATGAAGTGTAAATTTATTTTTTCGATAAAAAATAGCACGTATAGTTACTATGGATGTACTCGATCATAGTCTAACAACAATAACAATAGCAATATTTATTAGCAATCTAAGAAAAGAAGAATCGGACATGAAGAATTATCAATAAATCCAATAAATAAATCCGAGCAATCTGGTACCGGTACCGTACCGTTTAGCTGGTACCGGCACCTGCCCACCCCTATCTGCAACGAGACGGGGTCGGGTGCACAGCGTTGACGTGAACCGAGATGCCAAACAAATGTGGTGTAGGTGGCTGCACATCCAATTATAAACACAAACGTGGAATTATGATTTTTTTGTTAAATAAGAATGGTATACTTGGAGTTAATAAAGAATTAATATAATGACTGAAAAGGTGTATTCAGTGGACAAAATAAAAAAAAATACAAGTCATTCATCAATTGCTTCGGTTTCTGTCCGCGGATCATGGAGGATTATTGGTGGAGTCGACACCAGCCCTTATAATTTAATCCGCAGAGCTATCATTTTTAGGGCTGCGAGGTTGTAGACACCTGTCAAGTGTCAGGTGGTTAGGTCAGGCTGCCCCTTAATGGGCTCGGCCAGGCTGCCAGGTGTTGTCAGGTCAGGTATTTATGAAATAGATCTACCGCAATAATAAATGTACAGTACTCAAAAAACACCACCATCATAATGAATGAGACGGGGTCTGGAGTTAACAACTAAGCTAGTGGACGTGAGCTTTCACCCGGGTATCCCTCATCTTGCGGCAGTTCGACTGCTTCACCTCAATGAATGGGATTAGCGGGCCGTGTCGACTCCATCAATTCTACCTCCATGCCTCGGACCCACCGAGACAACATGACGTCACCTCTTTGCCACGCCTCTCCTGCGCCTGAACAGACTTCTTCTATAATTAGTCTTTGATTGTGTCTAAATACCGACGAGTCATTCGCATATACACAGAAAAGTCACGTAACATCATCATGTCCGGGCGATCAAGAGGGTAGCAGACTGATCGAAATGCCGGAGGAATCGTTTCTCACTTGTCATTACTCAACCAACGCGGGAAAACAAGGCCGCGTTTTCGCCGTCAACATTGTATCAACATCATGTTGGTATGGGGTTGGCCAACATCAAGGACCTCGCCAGAACGCGCCCTGTTGCCACTGGTCAGCTGATCCATAACAACAACTCTCCCTGCCCGCGCCTCGCCTCGCCGCGGTGCACAGCCCGCCTGCCACCTCACCCCTCCGCGCTCCAAACTTGCACCCTCAAAATTATACAAACATTACAAAGCTTTACCCCCCGGGTGTAACAATAACTATAATAGCAACAATTACCATAAATTCTGAGTTCCTTACCCGTCTGGGTTTTCCTGGGAAGCCATCTTTGTTTATATCTGACGTCACAAGCTGCAACGGTGGCGCCTCTCAACATTGTCTCAACATAGGATCTTCCCAGGTTAGTCCCGGAGCAACATTTTCCCAAGAAATGGTGACCAGAAGTTGACCGCCAAAACGGTTTGCAGCAACACGAGAGCGACTTGTGACGTACTCGTGACGTCACTTCAACAAATGTTGACGGCGAAAACGCGGCTCTATATACTGGATCTGGTACTAGTTAAGATCTACAGTACCAGGTCTCCTCACTTCCGACGTATTTTCGCAGATGCTGGCGCACTGACGTCACTTGGCTGTTCGAGGGTAGGTTCAACGGGGCCGATGGGGTCAGTCGCTCTTCCAACCTCCGTGCAGTAACAGCTAGCTGGCAGTCGCTCTCAGTTTCTCACTTCTGTCGAGCGGTATCTATCCACAGTGTTTTTCAGAAGCGTGTCACTGACTTACGCTACTACATTATGACAATATGGCTTATTATGCGGTTAACGGATGTTATTCAAACCTAAGAGTAAATAATCCGAATGTGATTTTTCATCGTTTCCCTGAAAATGAGAAACTGAGCCTGCGTGGACACCTGGCACTCGTAGAGGCCGGAGTCGGTGATGGCGGGCCGGTCCACCTCCAGGCTCCAGAAGGGCGAGCCGGGCAGGTGCAGCGCGCGGAACCACGTGTCCGTTGTGTACGTGAAGTTACTTGTGGTCAGCACGTGCAGGTCCTGGCGCCTGATCCACGACACCTGGGGGGAGGACACCTGTTGTAGTGAGGGAGAAATGTGTGTTTTGTTTTGTTCTTGTAATGGTTGATGAGGTGCCGGGTTTTAATTAAGGGATGAGGTTATTACAGGAATATCAGGTGCTTTTGTCTGATTCGTGACACCTGGGAAGGAGGAATAACTGGTTGTGTGTCCGAGGGGAGTAATTTTGTTGGACATGGTTGTAAGGTTATAAGGGCCTCATTATTATTAGAGTCCCTTTATAGAGAGAGTCCCGACATAGGTGGCCCTGTGTATAAGGCTGCTGGGCGCCATTTCTGGCCCTTCGAGCACCGCGCCGACTTTGAACTGAGGTATTAAAAATATAATTTTATCTATTTTGGAATCGAATTCGGCTGCTTTTCAATGTAACAATGCCCTGCTGAGTAGCCTTCGGTTGTAACAACATGCCACAGAGGGGATACACAGTGTATTAATTAACTGCAAAGCCGCTGAGAAGAGAGACAGAGGTGTGCTAACAGTCAGTCGTCTTGGGAGGAAACCATCGGTAATGACAGCAAGATACACACACTGCCATTGTGTGTGTCTTGCTGTCATAACCGCCCTCCCTTTGTACTGTCTATGGAAACCATTGTGATATAGACACAGCTACAAGGACGAAACTATCGTTCGCATCAGATCCAGCAGACACCGAAGCTGATGAGGGAGGCTGTGGCCCTTATGGCCAAAATGATTCGATCTGATCTATCCCACAGGGCTCTAGCTGTTATTACAGATTTACAATGGATATTTCACAGCCTCATCAAGGCCACAGTCTAGATGAACAGAAGCTAGCTTTTGGTGAGCCATAACTGTCTTGGTAAAACTCTAGAATCACACCCAACTCACTCTAAAAGTTAACACATTATTTGTTTAGATTGTATTTGCTAAGCATTACTCTGGTAACCTTTTCCATTACTGTTACTCGTTTATGAGATTTTAAGATGCGGGGAAATATTACTTGTTCAGCGGTGATAGGTTAGGTTACTATTTGCTTATGTGAAGGGTCTTCAGCTTAAAAACTCCTCTAGATTGGGTTATAAGTCCATCTTTTTTTAATAGCCTAATTTATAAGGTTGCACAGTCTTCATTTCCATGGGTACCAATGTCATTATAATATGTTAAAGACATTTTCCTACAATATTCTCTAAACCTATTTTGACCCTCAAGCAAAATGAAACACGTTTACATGGCCTTAGTATTTTACTGTATTATTTTTCAATCAACAATAAGTGTTTCAATTAAGTTAAATTAAATTAAATGTTATTGAACTCACTGATAACTTATCTTCACAATACCTTGGAATCCCACAAAATTTATTGCAGCAACTACATCCTAGTGTGTGTGTGTGTGTGTGTGTGTGTGTGTGTGTGTGTGTGTTGAAAGATAGCAGCCCGGCGAGTAATGGAATCACCCACCCCCAGATAATTAGTTTACACTAATTTTCTCTCCATATGCTAAAGTTTTCTGCAAGCAGGTAACGGAAAGGAAACAACTTGCCCTTGCATTGATGGAGCTTGGGTAGTGTGTCAGCCACGTGGCCCATGACAAGTGTATCAAGGCTCATGACGTTCAGGAGGCAGCGTCCCTCCCTGCAGGCAAGGGTCAGGCGATGAAGGGATATGTAGGTAATAGAAAGATTCCCAAACTGCTGCCGATAATGTTTTACAGCAATAAGTATTGTTAAATCCATCCATCACAGCAGCAACACTCAAAGAGAAGCACCCAGACATGTGTGAAGTCTCTCAATACCCTCTGAGCGCTCTCGCGGCCGCCTCTCAAGGTCGTCAGCAGCCCGCCGTGACACGACTATAATTATCATAGGCTACGTGGGTTACTGAGTGTCTATACTGAGACAGTGACTGATCGTAAGGCTAATAATAATCTCCTGTCACCTTACGGCACATTCCAACGGCTGGTGACCAAATTGTGGTAAAGTATAAGGGCGTAATGGTGGGATGGCGATACCTGTTGATGTAGACACATACCGTCTCTTATTTACTTTCCCAGAGCTCGCTGGCTGCTGACTGCAGATTGGAGGATGAGTATCAGAGAGAGAGAGAGAGAGAGAGAGAGAGAGAGAGAGAGAGAGAGAGAGAGAGAGAGAGATTAACTTTTCACGTTTTTTCCATCCTTTTATGTTTTCTCTTTTCATAACAATTATTTCCTACTGTTCATTCTTGCTCTTTTCTTCTCCTTCCTTGACTCTTTCATCCTTTCTATTGTTTTTTTTGTCTTTTTCTCCTCACCTTCCATTCTAGATCCATATTTTTCTCTGATTCATCTTTTCCTCCTCCTCCTCCTCCTCCTCCTCCTCCTCCTGCTACTACTACTACTACTACTACTACTACTACTACTACTACTACTACTACTTCTCTTCCTCCTCTCTCTTCCTTCTCTCTCCTCTTCATCTCTCCTCACACCCGTCAGCCTTTCCTTTCATATCTCGCCCTCCTCCTCCTCTCATCCATTCATCAGTGCTGGAACCCATCCTCTTTATCATATATATCAATGACCTCGAATCATGACTGAAATCCACAATATCGAAATTTGCTGATGACACCAAGGTGGGTGGAGATGCCCTCACAAAGACCGACTGCGAAATCATTCACAAAGACCTCAATCACATTATCGAATGGTCGGAAAAATGGCAATTGTCTTTTAATGTTGACAAATGCAAAGTCATGCACATTGGGTCCCAAAATAGTAACCTCACATACATCATGAATGGGAAACCTCTGCAGGCGATGCAGGAGGAAAAGGATCATGGAGTCACTATCAGCACTGAAAACACCCGAATCACTGTAAAAAAGCATACAACAAAGCCAACACTATACTCGGGTTCATAGTGAGGAACTTCGAGTGTAAAACACCAAACGTGATGCTATCCTTATATGATTCCATGGTAAGACCGCACCTCGAGTATGCAGTACAGTTGTGGTCTCCTAATTACAGAAAGGACATTGCTTTACTGGAAAGGATTCAACGACGCGCCACAAAGATGATTCCAACCTTAAGGGCTCAACCGTACGAGGAACGACTCAAGCGACTCAATCTCTTTACATTGGACAAAAGGCTCCTATGAGGGGATATGATTCAAGTCTTCAAGTATCTGCAAAAAGTTCAATTACGTCGATTACTCCAAATTCTTGGAACTTCAAACCAACTCAAAAACTAGAAATAACTGCTTACCCATTCAGTCGAGTCGATGTAACACAGACATCGGAAGGAGTTTCTTTTCAAACCGAGTCATCCGCCACTGGAACAATCTTCCCTCAGAAGTAGTAAATGCGAATACCATCAACTCCTTCATATATAGAATTGACCGTCATTTCGCAGCGTCGGGAGTAAACTGAATAGCGAGGTTCTTTCATCCGCTCCTCAATATCGAGGTGCTTTCATCTGCTCCTCACTATCGAGGTGCTTTCATCTGCTCCTCAATATCGAGGTGCTTTCATCTGCTCCTCAATATCGAGGTGCTTTCATCTGCTCCTCAATATCGAGGTGCTTTCATCTGCTCCTCAATATCGAGGTGCTTTCATCTGCTCCTCAATATCGAGGTGCTTTCATCTGCTCCTCACTATCGAGGTGCTTTCATCTGCTCCTCAATATCGAGGTGCTTTCATCTGCTCCTCAATATCGAGGTGCTTTCATCTGCTCCTCACTATCGAGGTGCTTTCATCTGCTCCTCAATATCGAGGTGCTTTCATCTGCTCCTCACTATCGAGGTGCTTTCATCTGCTCCTCAATATCGAGGTGCTTTCATCTGCTCCTCAATATCGAGGTGCTTTCATCTGCTCATCAAGCCCCATGTGGCGGTCGAGCAGATTAAATCACCCAAGCGGGCGACCTCGTAATGAGCTAATAGGCTTTCTGTTGCCTGCATTTCCATATTGTCATGTTTCCATGTTTCCATGCATCCTCCATTGCCTTCTCTTCCAGTTCCATATTTCTTTTATTTTCTGTTCTTCATATTTTGCTTTTTTTATCTCTCTTCGGCTTCTTTACTTTCTTCCCTTTCCCTGCTTGCGTTCTTCTTCCTTTTCTTTTTTTTGCTCCCTCTCCTTTCATTTATTCTTTAGTTTTCTATTCTCGCACCTGCTCTTCCTATATCTTTTTTTTTGTTACCCCAGTTCCCTATATCATTTTCTTATCCTCTTGTTGGTCTTCTTGTTCCTCTTGTTCTTCTTCTTCCTCCTCCTCCTCATATTGTCTCCCTTTTCTCTCCTTCATCCCTTTCTCTTCCTTTCTCCTACATCATCATTTCTCTTCTTCCACTCCTCACACTATCTTTCTCTCTCCTTACTCTCACTTTCTTCCTTCCACCTCTCCTTCCTTCCTTCCTTCCTTCCTTCCTTCCTCCTCCTCCCATTCCTCCCCTTCCTCCTCCGTACCTTTCCTCCATCTCTCCCTTCCATTAGTTTCTCTCCTTCCAAGTATAATAAAAACATCACTTGTCTTCCTCTTCCTCCACTCTCTCTCTCTCTCTCTCTCTCTCTCTCTCTCTCTCTCTCTCTCTCTCTCTCTCTCTCTCTCTCTCTCTCTCTCTCTCTCTCTCTCTCTCTCTCTCTCTCTCTCTCTCTTAATCATCATCAGCATCAGCCTGTAACGTTCCCCTGCAGAAGTCCTCGGCCTCACACAAACGTTTCCATCGTTCTTGTCTTGTGCCTCTAATTCACAGCCTCTCCTACACGTCCCTCATTCTTCTCTGTATCACCACGCCATCTGTTGAAAGCCCTTCTCTTCAGTGTTTTTATAAGCATTAATTTATCTCTGTCACTCTTTTAATCAATCTGAAGTCCTCTCTCCTATATATGTCTTGATAATTATATTTTTTAAGTGGCCTTATTATGTCATCTAATTATATATTTTCTCTCATCCATTTGCAGTTCCTTTTTGATCTGATAAAGTGACTCCTGGAAGTAATCTCTCCATTCCTCTCTGGGCACTTCGCAGTTTCCATTCCAAAAGCCGTGAAAGTCTGTACTCTGTGTCTCAGACTCATAGGTCGTGACAAGAACAACACACTGCTGATTATGTCTTGCTTCAAGCACATTGGTAGGGAGCCTCTCGATATATTACCTTGTTTTGAAAACTCCAGCTTTATGTGTATATTGATTTCCTGGTCGAATAAAGGGAGTCATCGCGAGTGGCCTAAGGCTGTCCTAAAGACCATCACAAATGAACTCCGGGAGGCAGCATGAGCCAAGCAAGTCATCCTCTTCCAGTGTTTTTTGTGTTTAAATCCTTTTCTGGATGTTCTGTGATGGTTTGGATGAGCCTTTCCCCCCCCTCAGAAAAGACACCAATTTTTTGATGATCTTGGTGTTCAGGCATAAGAGTGAATGATGTCCTTTTCTTATTATATTTGATTTTTAATATATTTTTTAAATTTTATATAATCATATTGTTGTTATTTATTTTTTTATTTAATTTAATATAATTCAATCTAATTTTTCTTTTGCTTGATGTTTTCCTTTTCTTTTCATTATTTTCTGCTTTTATCCAATTTTCTTGGTGCTCTTTTAATATCATCCTTTTTTGATGTTCCTTGGTCTGGATGAGCCTCTTTCACCCCAGAAAAGACCCACCCATGATTTTGGATGTTAGTCAGGGCCGAAAGGTGGATGATTTTTTTTTTTTTTTTTTTTTTTTACAGCAAAGGAGACAGTTCAAGGGCACACAAAAAGCAAACATTAATAAAAAAAAAGCCCGCTACTCACTGCTCCTAAAAAGAAACCAAAGAGGTGGCCGAAAGATAGGTCAGTTTCGGGAGGAGAGGTGTCCTGATACCCTCCTCTTGAAAGAGTTTAAGTCGTAGGCAGGAGGAAATACAGATGAAGGAAGATTGTTCCAGAGTTTACCAGCGTGAGGGATGAAAGAGTGAAGATGCTGGTTAACTCTTGCATAAGGGGTTTGGACAGTATAGGGATGAGCATGAGTAGAAAGTCGAGTGCAGCGGGGCCGCGGGAGGGGGGGAGGCATGCAGTTAGCAAGTTCAGAAGAGCAGTCAGCGTGGAAATATCGATAGAAGATAGAAAGAGAGGCAACATTGCGGCGGAATTTAAGAGGTAGAAGACTATCAGTATGAGGAGGAGAGCTGATGAGACGAAGAGCCTTAGCCTCCACTCTGTCCAGAAGAGCTGTTTGTCTATATATTTCCTTTTATCGATATTGTGATCCTGTGTTTTCATTTTTTGGTGGTCTATTTTCTTTTATTCTCTTTCTTTATGATTACTTTTCTGGTATTGTTTCTATTTTATCCTCTTTTTGTTGGTGTTCTCTTGTATCGCGTTTTCTTGGTGCTGTGTGCGGGTACTCCTGAGTCTTCTTCACCCCAGAAAAGATTCACTCGTCCCAGCACACAACACCAAACGCCTTCTTCTTTTATTCTTTTTTTCTATATCATTCTTATTTCAGGTGTCGTTTCTGTTCTATCCTCTTTTCTCGGTGTTCTTTTTTATCGCCTGTTCTTGGTGCTGTGTGCTGGTAGGGCAAGTCTCCTTCACCCCAGAAAAGACCCACCCATACCAACACACAACACCACACGCCTTAATGCTACATTATTTTTTTTGGCTTTTTTGTCGTTTTGTGATTTTTTGTTCATTTTTGTAGTTGATGAGATGACACGATAGTTTCCATTTATCGATGTTGTGGTTCTATATTATCATTTTTGGTGGTCTTTGTCTATATCTTCCTTCTTTTATTCTCTTTCTATATGACTCCTTTTCTGGTATTGTTTATGTTCTATTTTTTTTTCTCGGTGTTCCATTGTATTGCCTTTTCTTGGTGCTGTGTGCTGGTATGGGGAATTCTCTTTCACCCCAGAAAAGACTAACTCATACCAACACACAACACCACACGCCTTGATGCTAGATTTTCGTCTTTTCTGATTTTTTCTGTTGTTTTTGTTGAGATGACACGATTGCCTTCAGCACCTTCCTTCCACAACGTGTAACGAACGTGTCATTACTTGGGTCGTCTGGTTATTGAGATGGTCAGTACTGTCTTGCTGGCCCCACCCCCCGCCCCTGGACCCTTGGGATCTCCAGCACCGCCATGAACGCCCCGGGGGAGCCGAGGCGCTCTGCCGGGACTCCTGGGCCCTGCGACGCTCGCCAGGAAGACCTTGGGCCCCCTGACGCTCCCCAGCCCCGCCGAGGCGAGGAGGGTTGGAGCAAGACCTGCCTCTTAAAACCACCAGACGGGAATATTAAGTTAATCGAAAATACCGTGAAGGCGCCGATCACGGAGTTTGTCGGATCCGGGATGGCAGAACGAAGGGCCGAAGGAGCGTGACAGATCATCCTAAGAAATGGAATGGTTTCCGGGGCAGAATCCGTTTGTCTCTCTCCTTCTTGCTTCCCTTTTTGCTTGTTTTGCATTCTCTCTCTCTCTCTCTCTCTCTCTCTCTCTCTCTCTCTCTCTCTCTCTCTCTCTCTCTCTCTCTCTCTCTCTCTCTCTCTCTTAAACAATATAGTAGTAGTAGTAGTAGTAGTAGTAGTAGAATAGTAGTAGTAGTAGTAGTAGTAGTAGTAGAAATAGTAGTTAGACGAAATCTGAGTATTGTTTCGTGTCTGTCAGGTCTTGATATGCCTTAACTACGCATAACCACGGCCCGGCGGACACAGAATCATAAGAGGGCAAAGGACGGAGCCTAAGAGTAATTACTGGGGTGCAAAGTTGGAACAGGGAAGGGAGGGCTGAGTTATCATTAGGCTAAAAGAGTGTCTGGGTTAAGGCAGGAAGAACGGGAAACGAGGAAAGGAAGGAGGAACTGGGAGGGAGAAAAGGAAGGAGAGGAAGGTCGAAAAGGGATTGAAGAAAGGAAGGAGGAAGAACAAACAGTAGAAAACGGAGGGAATTTAGAAGGGAGAGAAGGACATTAAGAAACGAGAATAGGATAGAATAATGGAGATGAACGGTAGGTAGAAAATGTGAGAGGGAGGGGCCGACTTGATCGGCTAGATTTCGATCGCCGATAGAGTCGGTCTGTCTGCACCCCGCAACGGGCCTCCTTTGGCAAAGGGCCGTGTTCCATTCTATGGGGAGGGAGCAATCTTTGGAGGAGGAGAAGGAGGAGGACGCTCCCTCGCTTGGTTTCCACAGTGTGCCATACAACGTCTTCTCCCCTTCAGGACCCATTCTACACCATACCGAAGGAGAGGAAGGACAGCAAACCCCTCAAAAAGAGCAAGAAAACCAAAGTTTCTCCACCAGCCCCCCTTTCCTTTACTTCCTTTTCTGTATCAGCTGTGCAACATACTGGAGGGTCATTATGTGCAGTCTCTCAAAGGCCACTAACTGCCACTAGCTGAGGATTCTTCACAGTGTCACTGTCGATAAAGTCAATGAGGCTCATGGTGTTGGCTGCAGGGGTAGATTGGTTAGTGTACAGTCAGGTAGACTCATGGTGTTGGCGTTGCTGCTGCAGGGGTAGATTGGTTAGTGTACAGGCAGGCAGACCCACTCCTCATTCACATCCCTGTGGGGACACCCAGCAGGTGGTCACGATTAATTGCAGTACATCGTTGCAAGTCGAACTATAAACGAGAGCCAGTCGAGCAGCAGTCGAGCAGCATTCTTTACCCATTGCAATAATCGTGCGTACGTCGCAGGTGCTCACGATGTGCTCACGATGAATCCCTGCAGGAATTTGCGATAATTGCAGTAAGCTGCGATACCCACTCGATCTTTCCTCGCTTCGCCGGCAATGGTAGCAAAGGTCTACGACTAAGCGAGCGGAGATTGAGCACACGTCGTAATGGATCGCAAGATCTTTCTTGTCGCAACAAATCGCACTTCTCGGGTGGCGACCGAGCTGAGACTCCAACATTTTCGGTATCGCAGTTAGTTGCAGAGGAAAAATCGCAGATGTGTGATCCCAGCATTAGATTCCACTCTGTCCAAGAGAGCTGTGTGAGTGGAGCCCTCCCACACGTGAGATGCATAGGTCATATATATATATATATATATATATATATATATATATATATATATATATATATATATATATATATATATATATATATATATATATATATATATATATATATATATATATATAACCTATCCATCTACATATATATTCATCTCTCTCTCCATTTCTATCGTTTAACTTCCCCTTCCTCTTCCTCATCTTTTCGTTCCATCCTTACCCAAAAAAAGCAGTAACAGGAAAGAGGTAAAGTTAGAGCTTCTTTTCTTTCCTCTCTTCTCACCTCGGCTTTCTCGCCTCATCATCATCATCTCGCCTCCCTTTCACCCACCTTCTCGTCTCCTCACCTGCCCCTCGTCTCCCTCCAATCCTTACACAGGAAAAGCAGGAACAAGAGAGGAATAAGGTAACCCTTTCCTTGTCTCTCTTCTCACCTTCTTGTCTCCTCTTCATCTCCTCCTCTCTACCACACCTTCTTCCCCTCATCTCCTCCTAACCTTCATCCAAGAAAAGCAGGAAGAGGCAGGAATAGGTGACCTCAGACCTCCCTTTCTCCCCTGTCTTCTCACTTTCTTTCCTCTCTTCTCACTTTCCTTCTTTCCCCTATTCGCCTTCTCTCCTCACCTGTCCTTCATCTCCTTTTCCCAACGCTCACACAGTGTAACCAGGAACAGAAGGAGTAGGCTAACTCTGAACTCCTTTAATCTCTTCTCACTCATTTCCTCTACTCTTTTCACCTTCTTCCCTCTTCTCTTCTCATCTTATCTCCTCACTTGTCCCTCACCTCGTAACCCTCGCCCATGAAAACCATTAACAAGGAAGGAATAGACGAATTCTAAGCTCCTTTTCTCTTCCCTCCTATCACCTTCTTCCCCCTCATCTCTGCTCACCGTGTCTCTTCTATTTTCACCTTGCCTCTTTACCTGCCCCTTATCTTCTCTTTCCGACCCTCACACAGGAACACCAGGGAGACGAAGGAATAGATGAACTCAGAGCTCCTTTTCTCTCCTCTCTTCTTACTAATTCTTTCTCCTCACCTCCTGCTCCTCATCTTCTCCTCACCTCCTCTTTCACCCAAGAACAGGAATACGTATAGATGAACTTAGAGCTCCTTTAAACATAAATATCCATTTCACCTCATATCCTCACCTCCTGCTCCTTACCTTCTCCTCACCACCTTTTCCCTTCTTTTCCTCATCTCCTTTTCCCCTCTTTCACTCACGAACAGAAAGGAATAGGTGAACTCCAACTTCCTTTTCTCTCCTCACTCCTCACATTCATCTCCTGTTTACCGCCTCATCTCCTTCCTCACCCAAGACCATTATGACCAATATTTTGACGAATATTTTTGGAACTGACTAAATTATTTTTTCTCGCTCAACATGTCGGAGATCTCATGTACTACCAGGTAATGAAGCTTATTTTTGTAGACTTAAAAAAAACAGCGTCCCATTAAGATATTTAAATACCCCGCGCTGTTCCGGCATAGCCTGACTCGCGCGCCAACACTCATGGTATGACTCAGAGATGCTTGGAGGGTGCTGCCAAGAACCCAAATGAATCTCTTCATTCAAAAGTTTGGATCTAGTGCCAGAAAGTAAAGTTTTGCGGCCTCTCGAGGGTTCTGTTCCTGGTACAACATCCAGCACTTGATTGTAACTTTGGACATACAGAAGGAAGTATCATAATGCCTCTCCTCAGGACTGAAGCAAGATTACAAGAATCTCTGCAGTGGCTGGATAAGGAAAGAGCCAGGCAGGCAACACCTAAGGCAAAGAAAAAGCGAAAAGAGAAGATGGATGAGGAAGTTGGCGGCTTATGACACCCTCACCTTGGAGTGATAATAGTTTTTTAGATGCCTTCTCCTTCTCCAGTAAGTGAACAAGGTATAAACAATCATATGTGAATGTTTCATGCCAGTCAAATAAATACAAATAACAAGACACACAGGAAATGGAAAAAAAAAGTCTTTAGGAGCCAAAATCTCGAAAATTTGTTTTTTACACTTCAAAAATTTCAGAAAATCTACAAAATATCTGACAGTCTATTATAAGGTATCAATAGAAACTACAAACAAATGGCAATTTTTCTCATTTTTTTAACTTTTAAAAATGTAAAATGAAAACGGGAGAAAAAGTGAAGAAAACTATCAGTGAAAAAGAAGTGCATTTTTCTCGAAAACAAGACAAAAAAATCTAAAATTTTCAAAATGAGAAAGTAGATATATACAGTTTATATGGTATTTTTTTTTCAAAGCAATTAACTAAAAATTTAGCCTGAATAAAAAAAAAAAATTGCTTTTTTTGAGTCTCCCATACACATTCACCCAAATTTCACAAAATTCACAAAATGTCGTACATTTACACCAACAAACAGCATACTATTTCAAAGCCATAGGACGTACCGTAGGCCCAGGAGGTACCCCACAGGCTCACCCCTTAAGGACTAGGTAAAATCTGATCTCCCTTCCTCTCCTCCTCTCACCTTCTTGTCCCCGAGCTGCCTGACGCCGCAGGTGAGGTTGGCCGGGATGCCCACAGGTGTGGTGACCTCGACGGACGTGGGCAGGAAGTAAGGACAGGTGGGACACAGGTGATCCACCTCCAGGGTTCTGTGGGCGGCACCTGCGGAGGGAGAGGGGGGAGGGGGTTAGTTTGGTGTGGGAGGCAGCGGTGTGATGGAGGGGGAGGAGGAGGGGGAAGAGGAGGAGGAAGGGGGGTAGTGGTGTTAGTTTGGTGTGGGAGGCAGCGGTGTGATGGAGGGGGAGGAGGAGGGGGAGGAGGAGGAGGAAGGGGGGTAGTGGTGTTAGGTTGGTGTGGGAGGCAGCGGTGTGATAGAGGGGGAAGAAGAGGAGAAAGGGGGATAGTGGTATTAGTTTGGTGTGGGAGGCAGCAGTGTGATGGTGGGGGAAGGAGGAGGGAGTGGAGGGGGGAGTGGGGATGATAGGGACTGGGGTACAGGAAAGGGTTGGGTGACATCTGTGAGGGGGAAGACTTTGTGGGGAGGTTTGTGGGATCGGGGAGAGGCTGGGTACCTCCATGAGGCTGGGTAAGGAGAGAGTGAAAGGGGAGAGGTGAGTTAAGTGGAAAGGTTTCAGAGAGAGACAGAGAGATAGATAGATGGAAAGACAAAGAATAATATGAATGTGAAATTATGATGCGCACACACACACACACACACACACACACACACACACACACACACAGACGGAATTACTCACGGAGAAAGTAATTTGAGAGAGGGGAATACGAATGGAACGGAAAAGGAAAGAAAAGGAATCAAGAAAAAGAGAAAAAAAAGCAATTGTGGAGGAAAGAGAAAATATGTAAAGATAAAGAACAGTACTATTATAAGAGAGACAGACAGACAGACAGACAGACAGACACAGACAGATTCAGATACAGACAGATAAGCGAAAAGACAAGCAAACGGACAAAGGAGAAACAAGCTCAGACACAGATTTAAACAAAATTATAAAATACAAACAGATCGATAATTATGACAGCAAGACAGACAGACAGCGCAGCAATCAGCGCCACCTGACCAGCTGGCCGCCCGTCCACCTGTCCGGCGCTCATCTGCAGCCAATAATTACTGAGCTGGCGGCCAGGTAACACGACTCACCTGAGCTTCATGTTTATTACTGCGGCAACAAACCTGTCTCCTTTAATCATGATGTACGTTTGTCAGTGACCCGTGATGGTGGATTGGTTTGTGAGGGTGGATTGGGTGGTAATAGTGGATTGGTAGATAGATATGCAGGGACGGGTGGATGAACAGGTGTGGGGGACGGGTGGATGGCCAGGCAGGTGTACACAGGTTGTTGCGTGGATCAGAACGATTTATTGGACGGTGTAGAGATGGACGTTTTAGTGGAGATTGATATTTTTTTCATATCAGAGTTTGCGGAGGCGACTGATCAGCTAATGATGTGTGTGTGTGTGTGTGTGTGTGTGTGTGTGTGTGTGTGTGTGTGTGTGTGTGTGTTCATCAAACACACAGTTTCCGTCGTAATAATGAAGTAGTAAGGGTTCCTATAATAACTTTCGGTTTCCCCATAAAAATCTGGACAAAAAATCATGACTTGAAACAGTTTGGGTGGACGTTTACAAAGGGAAAGAAAAACTAACTCTAGGAGTTATATACAGGCCACCCAACCTTAACAGGCAGGACACGAGTATATTACTACAGGAGATTGGCAGGGCGAGTATGAGTAGAAATGTCTGCGTAATGGGGGACTTTAATTATAGGAATATAGACTGGGAAGATCTAGTGGGTGACCTGGAAGCCGAGGACTTTCTTGAAGTTATACAAGATAATTTCCTTAAGCAGGTAGTTACTGAGCCTACCAGAGGAGATAACATATTAGACTTAGTCCTAACCAATAATGGGAACTTGCTACGTGAGTTGGAGGTGGGCGGAGAGTTAGGAAATAGTGATCACAGAACGGTTCGTTTTAGCTTAGACTGGTAACCTGAACCAAACCCAGTGTTAGTGCCAGATTTTAGAAGAGCAAACTATGAGGGGCTTCGAAGACATCTTGAAGGGGTAAACTGGGATAATTTAGAGATTCATGAGGGCCAGAACTGCGGATTGGAGAGCCAGGAGAACCAGGTAGAAATGTCTTACAATAATTTAGTTAGAGTAATAGTAGAGGGCAAGAACAGCATATACCACAGCGAACACTTAGAAAATAAATCAATGATCCTAAGTTGATGACTCGTTGACTAAAACACGAGTTTGGGTTAAAGAAGGTAATTTATCAGATAATAAAGAATGGGGAAACACATCTCAGGGGCCGGTACGTCGAACTATCTAGATTAGTTAAGAAAACACCAGGATAGCAAAAGAACTATGAGATCAAAGTAGCAAATGAGGCGAACAGGAATCCTAAGGGCTTCTTTCAGATGTATAGAACACAAACACGGGAGAAACGTGGACCGCTGAACACAAACACAGGGGAGCTAGTCGACAATGACGAACATCTGAGCACATTGTGGAACGACTACTTCCTTTCAGTATTCACACAGGAGGATCGAAGGACTATACCGGAAAGAGTTCAGGTGTACGAGGGCGGGATGGCGATAAATTGAGGATATAATCATTACCAGGCAAGTAGTTCAGGATGAGATAGATAAGCTTAATAAGAACAATTCGCCAGTTACTGACTGTATATTTACGAGGTTATTAAAGGAGATAGGTGATATAATCAGTGACACACTAACAGACATCTTTAAGATGTCGGTAAATACTGGCTATGTGCCGAGCCTATGGAAAGTAGCTAATGTGACGCCGATTTTTAAAAAGGGGGACGGGTCAGTTGCTTCAAACTATCGCCCAATTAGCTTAACATCGGTTATAGGGAAGATGCTGGAGTCCATAATAGCCAGGAACATTCGGGAGCATTTAGAGAAACATAGCTTAATTCACGACTCGCAGAATGGGTTCACAAAAGGTAGGTCATGCCTCACCAATCTCTTGTCCTTCTACAATAAAGTATTTGAGGCGGTTGACAGAGATGAAAATTATGATGTAATCTATCTTGATTTTAGTAAAGCGTTTGACAAAGTTCCTCACCAACGACTGTTGCTTAAATTACAGGCTCACGGAGTAGAGGGTAAAGTTTTGAACTGGGTCAAGGCGTGGCTTAGCAATAGGAAGCAAAGAGTGCAAATCAATGGTATTAGATCTGACTGGGGATGTGTTACGAGTGGGGTCCCACAAGGTTCGGTATTAGGTCCACTTTTGTTTATTATTTATATCAATGACTTAGATACAGGAATTAGTAGTGATGTTAGTAAATTTGCAGATGATACCAAGATCGGTAGAGTAATTGAGTCGGATCAGGACGCTAGTATTCTCCAAGGTGAACTCAACAGATTATATGACTGGGCGGATAAATGGCAGATGGAGTTCAATGTAGGAAGTGCAGTATTCTGAGTGTAGGTAGGAACATACCCTCACATAACTATTGCTTAAATGACACTCTCATAAGTAGGTCTTGGTGATTTAGGGATTTAGGGGTATTAGTGAGCTCTGATCTCCTTCCTATGGCACAATGCATTCAAGATAGAAATCGAGCTAATAGGGTACTGGGATTTATTTCAAGGAGCGTAAGCAACAGAAGCCCAAGTCTTCCTCAAACTATATTTAGCATTAGTTAGACCTCATCTTGACTATGCGGTTCAGTTCTGGTCACCCTACTATAGAATGGATATCAAAATGTTAGAATCGGTGCAGAGGAGGATGACTAAGATGATTCAGGGTTGAGAAACTTGCCATACGAGGAAAGACTCAAACAGTTAAACTTGCATTCTCTAGAAAGGCGAAGGGTGCGTGGAGACATGATCGAGGTTTATAAATGGATGAAGGGCTTTAATAAGGGAGACATTCATAAGGTTTTGTTGGTAAGAGAACCGGGTAGGACACGAAGTAATGGGTTTAAACTGGATAAATTCAGATTCAACAGGGACATAGGCAAAAATTGGTTTACTAACAGGGTGGTGGATGAGTGGAATAGGCTTAGCAGTCATGTGGTGAGTGCCAATACAATTGTCACATTCAAAAATAGACTAGATAAATTCATGGACAGCGATATTAGGTGGGATTAGATACACGGGAGCTTAGGGTCAAAGGAGCTGCCTCGTACAGGCCTACCGGCCTCTTGCAGACTCCTGCGTTCTTATGTTCTTATGTTCTTAAAACGTGAAGCTTTTCGTAATTCTCATTTCCTCTTATGTCACACAAAAAAATCGTCTTTCGCCGCCAAATGTTTCCTCGGCTGTGAATCAACGAAATAAAAGTTAAGGAAAATGAGGAGAAACAGGCGAAGTAACTGGAAAAAATCATGACAAAACTTACTCTCCCTCTTTACTCCTTCTTTTCTTCCTTCTTGCTCTTGCCTTTTCGCTTTTATTTTCCTCCTTCCTGTCCAGTCTACCTTTTACTCATTCATTTGTATTACCTCTCTCCCTTCTTCCCTCCCTTCTTCCCTTCTTCAGCCTCAGTCATATCCAAACACAATTCTGAATTTTTTTCTTTGCATTTTAACTCGTTTTCTCCTTCTTGGACTTCCCTTTTCATCTTTCCTTCCCCTCGTAACCCCTCTCACCCTTTGTCCCTCAGCAGCATCCCCTTCTTTCATAATTCCCTTTTTCTCCTTCCTCCACATAACTATCTCTCCCCACTATTCTCTCTTTTCTCTTTATTTCCTCCTTCCCACTCTTCTATTTCACCCTACTCTTCTTTTTACTTTATTTCCTCCTTCCTATTCTTCTCTGTACCTTCCCTCCTCCACCCTTTACCCGCCTCCACATCGCCCCCCTTTTCCCTCCTCTTCTCCTCTCCTTCCCTCACTTCCTTGCCATCAAGCCAGCCTCATATTAATCCTTTGATACCCTAATGAAACATCCCCAACGCCATTACTATAATAACTATCATTTTTATTGTTATTTTTTATTTATTTATTTATTTATTTATTTTTTTTACGTTGTTGCCTATTGCGCCGGTAGGCATCTTCCCGGTGGGGCCTGATGGTCGGCCCAAGACTTCTTCCAGGTGGGGCCTAATGGTCGGCCCAGCCCGTTCTGGCGCAGGCGAGTGTTTATAGTGGCGCCATCTTGCATTGGCTCATGCTGCCCCCCGGAACTCGTACTTGATTCGCTTGGACGGCTTCCTCTAGAGTCCGGGTTGATGGGTGGTCTTCAGGACAGCATGTGGGTAGTTTTAAGCCACTCGGCGGTGACCGAAAAAGCCGAGTGGTAGCGTGAGGATTCGAACCCGCGTCGTCCATCACGCGGCGAATGTGGGTCCAGTACGCTATCACTTCGGCCATCGCCTACCCTATTATTAAGCTTTGCTCCTCCTGGCCTTGTGTTTCCGTATCCACGTCTTCATCCCACGTTTTCTTTAAGTGAGGCACTGCCTTGCAGTGGGTGCTCGGCCGCTGTTTAATCTCCGTCTCATGTTCTTTCCTATTACATGCATCCGTTTGGTTTAATCTGCATAATGATACACTTGCCGAGGCCCGGTGCGTCCTGTGCGCTATGCTGGGCGGGGTGAAGAGAGAGAGAGAGAGAGAGAGAGAGAGAGAGAGAGAGAGAGAGAGAGAGAGAGAGAGAGAGAGAGAGAGAGAGAGAGAGAGGGTGGGGGGGTGGGGAGGTGACCTCTCTACGCCTGGATTAAGGGCCAAGCCTTTGCTCACACTTCCTGATCATGCTCGCGTCGGCGAGTGTCTTGCAGGTGACACACACACACACACACACACACACACACACACGTTATCTCTACTTTTCTTCCTCACCCCTTCCTCAGCTCTTGTCCGTGTTCTCAAAATGGCATCAAAGTTCATTCCACAGGATGTCCTGCAATCTTTTCCTACACTGAATCGGAATAGTGACATAAGTGACCTAAGAGTTTACATTTATATATGAGTTTATTGTTATTTATGTTTATATTGTTTATTTATCATTCTCAACCTGTGTCAGCCTCTAAACTCTTACTCGTTTGATCTGAATTCCTCTTCTTTCACTTCCAATTCCGTTCTTCTGGACTTCTATGCGCCATAATAATACTGAAAGGGAAGTACGGTATAAACTGTTGGGCGTGGCAATTAACCAGTAACAGAGGTTCATAGACAGCTCGTTGTGAGTCCGGCGTAACGATATTGTTACAACTGATGTCGAGGGAATGGCCGCGGGAGGGAGAGCTCGGAGTATGGGCGTAAGCTTCAGTAAGCCGCTCAGAGAACCCACGACAAGCTTTGTGTTGTGACGTGAGGCGCTGAGTGTTGTTTTCCTGTTTGACTTGTAAATCCTTCTTACTTTCCATCCTCGTTACGTACCCTCGCTATCGCTTCCCCAACACGCTTCCCTTTCCTCTTCTATTTATATTATGTATTTGTGTGTTTACCCCACGGAGTTATATACCTAGAGCGCGCGCTCCCGTGTTGTGGGGTTTGCGGCGGGTGAGGCAAGCTACCCTGGCGCAGCAGCCATCTTGGGGAGCCCACTTTCCCTCACTCTGTGGTGGTGGTTTTGATGGTGGTGGTGGTGGTGGTGATGGTGGTGGTGGTGGTGGTAATGGTGGTGATGGTGGTGGTGGTGGTGGTGATGGTGGTGGTGGTGATGGTGGTGGTGGTGGTGATAGTGGTGATGGTGGTGGTGGTGGTGGTGGTGGTGATAGTGGTGGTGGTGGTGGTGGTGGTATGGTGGTGGTGATGGTGGTGGTGGTGGTGGTGGTAATGGTGGTGGTGATGGTGGTGGTGGTGGTGATGGTGGTGATGGTGGTGATGGTGGTGGTGGTGGTAATGATGGTGGTGGTGGTAATAGTGGTGGTGGTGGTGGTAATGGTGGTGGTAATGGTGGTGGTGGTGGTG
>NW_026111699.1:125000-135000 GCF_024679095.1 Eriocheir sinensis
GTTGTGATGGTGGTACGTGATCGTGGTGGTTGTGATGGTGTTACGTGATCGAGGTGGTTGTGATGGTGGTACGTGATCGTGGTGGTGGTGGTGGTGGTACGTGATCGTGATGGTGATGGTGGTGGTACGTGATCGTGGTGGTTGTGATGTTGGTACGTGATCGTGGTGGTGATGGTGGTGGTACGTGATCGTGGTGGTTCTTCTTTACTGTCTACCTCCTTTTCTTACCATGTTCTTGTTATTTCCTCCTCCTCTTCCTCCTCCTCCTCTTCCTCCTCCTGTGTTCCTAGCGAGAGTACAAGTTGCTAAACAAAATGTAACGTTGAATCTTGTCAGGATAGGAAATATAAACGCCAGTCTTCGCCCCCCCCCCCCCCCCCTTCCGTCACCTGTTTGTGCACTCGGGATGAAACAAAAAAATAATAGAAAGATAAGTTTAGACCAGTGGCAGGTTTTGTAGTTTTTTTCTTTCCATTTTGAGAGCGAAGAGAGAAACTTAAGTGTGTGGATGTGAAGAGACGTCAGTGGAATGCATGAAGTAAATAAATAAATAAATAGGTGATACAAAAAAAACA
This sequence comes from Eriocheir sinensis, assembly GCF_024679095.1. NCBI lineage: Eukaryota > Metazoa > Arthropoda > Malacostraca > Decapoda > Varunidae > Eriocheir > Eriocheir sinensis. Next base: position 125,576 of record NW_026111699.1, read on the forward strand.
TTAGACTGCCTTAAGATTTACAAAAAGCGAACACACGATTATTATTTTAGAGGTGCCTGAATATTTTTTTGAAAACCTACATGTACTTCTCACAACAACATCAAAACACAGAAAATAGCGTTACCTAACAGGGCGGCAGACTGAATTCCGTAACCCAAATGGGCTAAACTAGAACAAAGTAGAGGCAGTGCCAGCAACAGGATGTCTCAAGCATCATCAATCTCGTGACGCACCATTTTCAACAGGATCCAACGCTGCTTTAAGTAACATCAACTCTTGGGACGCATCGGTCAGCCAAAATAAAGTAGAGTGCGTTGCAGCAACGGGATCTCTCAGGCGTCAGCAATTCCGTGACGCACCATTTTCTAGCAGGAGGCAAAACCGCATTACATAACACCGACTCCTGGGACGTAGATACGAGCCAAAATAAAATCAAGGAGAGAATGTGCCAGCAACAGGATATCTCTGGCGTCCTCTCTCGTGACGCACCATTTTCCAACAGGATCCAAAACTACATTACATAACCGACTCCAGGGACGCAGATATAAGCAAAACTTTTACAATATTTCCTTTTTCTCTTTTCTCTTGACAGCTTTTACTCTTGTTTATATGGGATCGCTATTTCGGGGGTTGAGGATCGGAGTGTTGAAGCTCTTCCTGACGTCCGCGGCGCCACAGGGATTCGAACCGCCTGGCCTTGACCCTTCACTTCCATGACTTGACGCTCTAACGGAGGCTGACCCACCAGACGGCCGCGCCCAGACTTTTGCTATACTTTACTCACTTTTGGAAATTTGCGATTGAGTCCTGTTACATCATCTTGATCTTGAAGGTAATCCTGGTAATCTCGACTATACTAGTTTTTCCTGTAGTTTACAGCTTTTAAATATTTGTGCTTGTCTAATTTGGTACTCTTAATCATGAAAGTAATTCTGGTAATACTCTTAATCATGAAAGTAATTCTGGTAATCTAGAGTATACAAACAGAAGGCAGGCACGAAGAAAGAACTAAGCAAGAACTGTTGAATCAATCCTCCTCCTCCTCCTCCTCTGAAGACTGACAGACGAACAAGGGAAGGAGAAGCACGATTAAGTGTGGGCCGTCGCACGAAGAAAGAAGTAAGCAAGGAATGTTGAATCAAGCCTCCTCCTCCTCCCTCGAAGACTGACTGACGAACAAGGGAAGGAGAAGCACGATTAAGTTTGGGCCGTCGCACGAAAAAAGAACTAAGCAAGGAATGTTGAATCAATCCTCCTCCTCCTCCTCTGAAGACTGACAGACGAACAAGGGAAGGAGAAGTACGATTAAGTTTGGGCCGTCGCACGAAGAAAGACCTAAGCAAGGAATGTTGAATCAAGCCTGCTCGTCCTCTGAAGACTGACAGACGAACAAGGGAAGGAGAAGCACGATTAAGTGTGGGCCGTCGCACGAAGAAAGAACTAAGCAAGGAATGTTGAATCAAGCCTCCTCCTCCTCTGAAGACTGACAGACGAACAAGGGAGGGAAAAGTACGATTAAGTTTGGGAGGTTTAAAATCCCCACCTCGAATGTACTCAGGCGAAGGGTGGCGTTGATGCTTTCTAACCTGGTGAGATTCGACAGTTTGCAGGGAGATGGCGGCGCAAGATCAATAGTCACGGCAATGAGTGCATGCGGGGGTAATATTCTGCGAGGGAATACAGGCAGACTCTTTACACGTGATGCTTGGCGGCTAAGGCTTTGCGTAACCTTCTGTTTTGATATTCTTTTTCATGTGATAATGACCGGGAAAATGTAGTCCAATCTTCGTTCTTCAATTTATGTCAAGGTAAAAAGGACAATGGGCTGCCTTACCACCACCACCACCACCACCACCCTCACCCTCATCATCATTGTCATCATCGTCTGCATCACTACAATCATCACCTCTATTACTACCATCACCACCACCGTCATCATTGTCATCATCTTCAACACTACCATCACCATCACCACCACTACCTCCACTATGGTAAGCTATCACCATCATCACCACTATCTTCATCATTGTCACCATCATCACCATGTCTCCCACTACCATCATCACGACTATTTCAGCGATGAACACAAGCTGCCACCATCATCACCACTATCTTCATCATTGTCACCATCATCACCATCACAACCTCCATCACCACCATGACCTTCAGGGGCCCCAGTGCCAGCATCACCATTACCATCGCCACCACCAATACAACCTTCCTCAATCATCACTTTCACCACCACTACCACCATCACCACCATCACCACCACCACTATCACCGCCGTCACCATCTGTCTCACAGTTAGTCTGTACGTTATTTATTTATGGAATATATATATATATATATATATATATATATATATATATATATATATATATATATATATATATATATATATATATATATATATATATATATATATATATATATATATAATACGACTGCATGGTGTTATGAAGGGCTTGGTATTTGAGGGAAAGACAGCGACTCTGTAAGCCTTCCATTTCACTTGTCAACGCGGCTCATGTGATGGTGCCGCACCATTCACCCTTCCGCCACCATGGAAGACTCACGTAAGTCTCACTCTCGCGTCCTGCACACCCAAGCAAAATATATTAAATATAACGCAAATAAGAGAGAGAGAGAGAGAGAGAGAGAGAGAGAGAGAGAGGTAGCCAGCTCCTCTGGGGAAAGCGACGGGGTGATGCAGCATTAGCGCGGCTCAGGGGAGCCGTGCCTAGAGGCTCAAGATAGATTCGATAGACTATAGTACATAAATCACAAATTTGTTCAGTCCATGTTGAAATATTGTGCATAAAATCGTTTACATCAATGAAATAAAAAAAAAAAAAGTTAAAAAGTTTGCGGTAGATATTTGTATCCCTCTTTCTTCCTCACCTGCGCGTGAAGGCTGGATGGGCCAGCTACCACCCTCCTGGCCCATGATGGACCACTCACCTTCCTTCCCAGCGCAGCTCGTGCCCCCCGCCTCCCTACCCGTCCGCAGCAACTTCCTTCCGCAACGGCACACGTCACCAAAACACACAATAAATACGAATACATGACACGACGCGGCCTTCCTGTCTCCAACTCTAGCGGCGACTGACGAAGGGTTAGCATCCGAGTGGAGAGCAACAGACGAATCTTGAAACTCTATCTGAATGAACTTAAACGCTTCAACGGATACCGGTTATTTTGGTCATGTTGAACGTAATGGAAGGTAGACTAGTGTGCTTCTCATACTCCGATGCTCCAAGGTTTCTATATTCCTGTGTTTAATGGCTAAGGAGATTGTGTTGTGGAGATGATTGTTCCCGTGTCATGGTTGAAGTGTCTCGTTGCTTCACTCGTGGGTTCGAACGCCGAGAGTCTCGAATCACCATCAGTTTTTATTTTATGATGTGGAGGAAGCAGGATAAGGTTCCATCCTTCCCTGCTTCCCTCCCTTCCTCTCCCCCACTAAGGAACAAGGAGCACCGAAGATGTGGGTGCGGGAAGAAGGGATTAAAGTGAAGCAAAAATAAATAAATAAAATAATGATAAATAAAAATAAAACATCATTGCTTCGGACCGACTCAAAATATAATTATCTCCTTCCCTTTCAAGTTCCCTCTTCCTCTCCTTTCTCCTCCTTGATTCTCTCTTCTCTGGTTCCTCCTTTCCTTTCATTCTCCTCCTTGATTTATCTTTCCCACTCTACGTACTTTCCTCTTCTGAAAAACGAACAGAGAGAGAGAGAGAGAGAGAGAGAGAGAGAGAGAGAGAGAGAGAGAGAGAGAGAGAGAGAGAGACGCAGCACAGCCCGTAACACATACACAGCCAGACAAGAAAACATAAAAAAATAGTCACTGATTTGTTCAGTTTACAACACACAGACAGTCGCCTGAGATAACCGAGAAAAAGACTAACCGACGCCCAGCCAGACAGTCACCAAGACACAGACGAGCAGACAGACAGACAGAGTCACTAATTTAGACAGACAGACAGACCCCACTTACATAACTGGCAACTCAGACTGACAGACTGAGAACCGCCACCCGACACAGCTCACGGCACAGGCAGGCAGGACATTAAGGCGCGTCCACACCAGGAATCTCTGTATGACAACAATGTATCCCAGACGTTTCCCTAGTGTCTCGGGAAGCAGTTGAGAAACAACTTGGATACATTCAGGAAATAATTGAGAAACATTGAGAGAATGTACGTAATAATAATAATAATAATAATAATAATAATAATAATAATAATAATAATAATAATAATAATAATAATAATAATAATAATAATAATAATAATAATAATAATAATAATAATAAACGGTTTATTAAATGATAGCAGCTGTAAAGCTGAAAATATACACGTAACAAAATTAATACACTTTTGAAATATAATAGAAAAAAAAGGGAAAATGTACAATATGAAAGGGATATGGGGGTCTGGGGTGGTGGGGGGGAGGTGAGGTGGTGGAATGCAGTGCGCTGGTGCGGTAGGAGGCGGTGTGTTTTTTCGGATGACGGGTCAGGTGTAAGCCCAAGGTCAACCCCAGGTCAAAAAGGGTCAGGGGTGCAGGTAGAGGCGGTGTCGGCCGTCACTCAGCTTAATGGCTTAGCGATGACCTGCTAATCTATCCAGCCGGTGTGACAAGATAGGAAGAGGTGGACCGCGCGGCAGTAGGCGTGGGGACATCTACATCGTCTGCACTGCCTTGTATGTTGAGCGGCGTGCTGATTGCCCCAACCATGACTCCACCTGAGTGACGGGCCTCAACACTGCACTGCACCTGAACCGAATTCTCCCAGCACCATGATGGTCGGGCTGGTGTACCTGGGGGCACCTGGGGGCACCTGGGGCGTCGGTTGGATGGTAAGGCCGCGTCGACGTCACACCGGCCATTTCTATGTACTCTTCAGTGTCTTCACGGCACCACAAACGCACTGCACTCACTGTCTGTCACCATGATGTCACAAAAGTATCTTACGGTGTTGGGTTTTGATGAAAAGGGAGAGGGGGATGGAGGGGAAGGGGGGAGGCCAACAGTCTGGCCCCTGGCTGCTCCTCTCGGAGCGCCGTGACCCACATCTGATCTCGGTCAGGTCTGGGCCACAAGTGTGTAATTCACCACGGACTGATCAAGTGTTGGACTCGTAATCGCCAGCAGGTACCCTCCCGACATGAGCAAGTGCACTTTAGCGTCGATCTGTGTGTGTGTGTGTGTGTGTGTGTGTGTGTGTGTGTGTGTGTGTGACCTCGTCACTGGCACTTGCTGGACTACGTGGTAGTCCGGAGCTCCGACGTGTGTGACGCATCCATCACGCGTGCCATGAGGGGCGCTGAATGCTGGACCGATCATCGTCTCGTCAGATCCCTCCTACGGCTACGCATTCGACCTCCCATAAAAAAATCCGACCCAAAGAAGAGCATCAACCGCAATGCATCCAGTGAACCAGTTAAGCTGTCTGTCCTCCGCCAGAAGATTGATGCCAGGCTCGATGACATCCCTGAGCCCCCACCTGTGGCATCCACCTCTGATCTCACTGCATGCTGGAATCAATTCTCCACTGCCCTTTTAGAGGCTGCTAAAACGGCACTCGGGCAGAATGAGCGCCGACATCAGGATTGGTTTGATGAGAACGCGGAGGACATCCGGGCCCTGCTGGCTGAGAAAAACGCAGCCCACCCTTCTTGCCTTGCTAACCCGTTATCGGTCCCTCTCCGCCAGCGGCACGCGGACCTCCGCTTCCGTGCTCAGTCCGAACTCCGCGCCATGGGAAACGCCTGGTGGATCAGGAAGGCAGAGCAAATCCAGCTCATCGCCGACCGCAATAACGCCCGTAACTTCTATGATGCCATCAAAGCCGTTCATGGGCCTCGTGCAGTCTCCTACGTCCCCGTGCGTTCTGCCGACAGATCCACGCTCATTAAAGACCGCCAGGGTATTTTGGAGAGGTTGATAGAACACCTGTCTCACCTTTTGAACAGCACTAACCCTGTGGATCCATCTATCATCGACGAGCTCCCAGTTCTTCCTCTACTTCCCAACCTCGACGCTCTGCAATCTTTCAGCGGTCAACAGTGCAGTTCAAAGTCTTAAGAACCATAAAGCTGCAGGTCCAGATCTCATACCAGCCGAGGTCTGGAAAAACGGCGGATACCAGCTCAAACGTCGCCTGTTTCAGTTTATTACCACAGCTTGGGATACTGAGAACCTCCCACAGCAATGGAAAGATGCCAAAATCATGCCAATATATAAAAAGAAAGGCGACAAAGGCTACTGCGGAAACTACAGCGGAATCTCGCTATTCTCTGTAGCGGGAAAAGTCCTCGCAACGGTTATGCTCAACCGCCTTCTCTCGAGCGTAGTGGACGACGTTCTACCCGAGTCCCAGTGTGGTTTCCGACCTGACCGCTCTACCATCGACATGGTCTTTGTAGCCAGACAGTTGCAAGAAAAATGCAGGGAGCAGCAGCATAAAGATCTCTTCCTGGCCTTCGTAGATCTGACCAAGGAATTTGACACCGTAAATAGGGTTCTCGTCTGGGGCGTCCTCTCCAGATGCGGCTGTCCTCCAAAGTTCCTTGCAATACTGCGGTCGCTCCACGATGGGATGTCAGCGCGGGCTTCTATCGGAGGTGAAGAATCTGAACCATTCAACGTAAACATCGGCGTTAAACAGGGCTGCGTGCTCGTTCCGGCCCTCTTTAACATCTTCCTCGTGGCCGTCACGCTAATCTCGCGTGAGAAGATAGATCGAGATGACGCCATTGCCATCAAATACAGACTTGACGGCAGTCTGTTCAACCTCCGTCGGCTAAATGCCACCACCAAAACATCGGTGTGCAACATCCTCGACCTTCAGTACGCTGATGATACCGCCATCGCTGCAACCTCTGATAAAGCTGCAGAATAAATGTGTGCGCCTATGCCTCCAGCTACCATCGTATGGGCCTGAAAGTCAACACCCGCAAGACCGAGGTCATGTGCCAACTGTCTTCCACCAACGCCCCCCAACCACCACCTCTCACACTAGAAGATAGTATCTCGAATAATGTCGACCGCTTTATCTCTCTTGGCTCCGCTCTCAGCTCAAACCTCGACCTCGGAGACGAGATCCAGAACAGACTAAGGATGGCTTCGTCTGCTGTTGGACGCCTGAGTAAGCGCTTTTCCTCACCATTTCAACTAAGAACAAAGTCTACCACGCCGTCTGCATCTCCACCTTGCTCTACGGCTGTGAAGCCTGGACTCCCCATCGCTCCCACATAAAGAACCTCGAGGCCCTCCATATTACCTGCTTACAGCGCATATTGGGATTATCCTGGAAGACAAAGTGACGCACTCGACATCTACGCACGCACCAGCTGCACCAGTCTGGATGCCATTCTCTATGGTCGTCAGCTGCGGTGGGTTAGCCACACACAATTCGGATGGCTCCCAGCCGTCAGCCTTACCAAGTGCTCTATGGAGAGATAAGGACGGGCAAGCGCAGCGCAGGGGGGCAAAAGAAGAGGTTCAAGGGCCACCTCAAAACCACACTAAAAAACTCAACATCTCACCAACCCAACTTGAGACTATGGCCTCTGACCCACCTGGCGTGCTGCTGCCAAGGAGGGGACGAAACTCCTGAGGCAGCCAAAACAAGGGATAGAGAGGAAAAGCGGCGCCGTCGGACAAGTACAGCAGGCCTTCCACCTCCGTCTCCGGGAAGCGGGATCACGTGCCTGACCTGTGGCCGCATTCAAGCCTCTCGAATTCGGCCTCCGCTCTCACCAGCGACGCTCATCAGCGCACCTAATGGAGCGATACTGTCTTCGTTTTGAAGGACTACTTTAAGCAAGTAAAGTGTAGGACTATATATATATATATATATATATATATATATATATATATATATATATATATATATATATACATATATATATATATATATATATATATATATATATATATATATATATATATATATATATATACATATACACCCACACACGCATATACGCGCGCGCGAGCGCGGAAAAGTTTCTCTTGTATTCCATCCGGGATGGAAAACAAAATTTTAATCTCAAATGCTTCCCAACTGTATCTCAGGACCGCCCACACCAGGAAAGTTTGTATGGAAACGCAACTTTGACATTTCGAAGGTGTTAATGAGGCTCGTAAAAAGATCTGCGCCTGTCAGATTATAGCTGCGGGCTGATGGAAGCTGGAATGGCTTTTCTGTGCCTGGTATCGATTCGTGGTATTTTGGGAGCCACCGTTCGTAATAGTTCTTCAAAGTTAGTGGTTGACCTTCCAAGAAAATTATTAATTAAACCCTGCTCCATTAACTCTCGGCTCCGCCAAAAGTGAGTCATTCTGTAATCCTCAACTTTCTATAAACTATCTCACCCATACGCGTTTCCTTGTCTTCTTCTTGCTCTCCAGTGAGTGCAATAATAAGTAAAACACAGACGCCATTGCAGCAGTCTCCGCACACACCGACATCCTGAGAGCAACCCTGAGGTGTGGACAGGAAACAATATTTCCCGAGGGCATTCAAATGTATCCCAGTGGTTTACCGAAACACTTGGGCAGCGTCTGGGATACATTGCTTTCATGCAAAGATTCCTGGTGTGGACGCGCCTTTACACACCCAACGGGCAGGCACAAAGATAGACAGACAGGCAGACACAGACGCGGCGGTGCACAACTATAGCCCGCCGCACACACGGCCGCCCGGAGCGTCGCGAAAAGAGAATATAATTATGACGCCCCGCGGCGGTGCTCATTAAATTGTGCTCACCTCATTATAACTGTTTTGTCTTGCTCTCGGGCGGTGAAAATATTGCACTCCAGAATATGAAAGAAATATGATGAAAACAACGAGTAAATGAAAAAAAAAAATCCATATAAAGACTAACTCACTTTTCTGCATATTACATTGAAAAGACAAAAGCAACGCTAAAAACTAAATGGAGACTCCTGTGGCTTACTCTGAGATACTAACTATTTATTTTTGTGTAGGCTAAAACACGATGGTTTCTCACATGGAGGAAGATTTTTTCACCGTAAGACGACTAGTTGTGGAGGTGCCAGATTGTGTCAGCGTCACAATGTAGCCATTTCACGGTTAAAATAAATACATTTACGACCAGTCACCATGAATTATACGGAGATGAATAAACAGCATCGTGTACTAAACTTAAACCTCTCGAAACCATAGGAAAGACTGTATACAGACAAAACTTAGACCTTCACATAATTATCGAAGCGGGGGGTCTGTAAGTACTCCTCTTACGTACGCCTCTTGAGAGCATACTTAATATTGCAGCTTCCACCACAAGTGTAGCAGATTATGGCTGTGGGGAGAACACTGTGTTCTCACCAATCTTCTGCAGTCCACAATCGTCCTCAGTAACTGTTTACCCAAGAAAAATTCCGCCCC
>NW_026111699.1:140000-152500 GCF_024679095.1 Eriocheir sinensis
AGGTGTTTTCATCTGCCCTCAATATCGAGGTGCTTTCATCCGCTCCTCAATGTCGAGGTGCTTTCATCTGCTCCTCAACATCGAGGTGCTATCATCTGCTCCTCAATATCGAGGTGCTTTCATCTGCTCCTCAATGTCGAGGTGCTTTCATCTGCCCTCAATATCGAGGTAAGCTTTCATCTGCTCCTCAATATCGAGGTGCTTTCATCTGCTCTTCAATTTCGAGGTGCTTTCATATGCTCCTTAATATCGAGGTGCTTTCATCTGCCTCAATGTCGAGGTGCTTTCATCTGCTCCTCAATATCGATGTGCTATCATTTGCTCCTCAATATCGAGGTGTTTTCATCTGCCCTCAATATCGAGGTGCTTTCATCTACCTCAATGTCGAGGTGCTTTCATCTGCTCCCTCAATATCGAGGTGTTTTCATCTGCTTCAATATCGAGGTGCTTCATCTGCTCCTCAATATCGAGGTGCTTTCATCTGCTTCTCAATATCGAGGTGCTTTCATCTGCTCCTCAGTATCGAGGAGCTTTCATCTGCTTCTCAATATCGATGTGCTTTCATCTGCTCCTCAATATCGAGGTGCTTTCATCTGCTCCTCAATATCGAGGTGCTTTAATCTGCTCCTCAATATCGAGGTGCTTTCATCTGGTCCTCAATATCGAGGTGCTTTCACCTGCTCCTCAATATCGAGGTTCTTTCACCTGCTCCTCAAGCTCAAGTAGCTGTAATGCAGATTAAATCAATAGAGCGGGCAACCTCGTAAGAGCCAATAAGCTTTATGTTGCCTGCATATCCATGTTTCCATGTTTCCTCTCCTCCTCCTCCTCCTCCTCCTCCATTATTGGCGTCATTTAATTTTATTATATCGCTTATCTTCCTCCTCTGAACCCTCTCCCCCTTCTTCGTTCCCCTTCCCTTTCAATTTATTTCTTTTAATTTTCTTTCCTTTTCTCTCCCTTTCCTTTTCTTTCCTTTCCTTTCCTTTCCTTCCCTTCCCTTTCCTTCCCTTTCCTTTCCTTTCTTTTCATTTCCTTTCATTTCATTTCATTTCCTCCCTTTTCGTTCCCTTCGCTTCCCTTCCCTTCCTTTTCCTTTCCTGTCCCTTTCTTTCATTTCCTTTCCTTCCCTTCCTTCCTTCCTTTCCTTTTCTTTTTTCCTTTCCCTTCCCTTCATTTCATTTCCTTCCTTTTCTTTCCCCTCGCTTCCCTGCCCTTACCTTTCCCTTCCTTTCCTTTCCTTTCCTTTCCTTTCCTTCCATTTCCTTCCCTTCCCTTCCCTTCCTTTCCTTTCCTTTCCTTCCCTTCCCTTCCCTTCCCTTCCCTCCCCTTTCACCAAAGGGAAGGTCAATGAAAAGAGTGAATATTTTGATTATTATTATTATTATTATTAGTCCACACACACACACACACACACACACACACACACACACACACACACACACACACACACACACACACACACACACACACATACACACACACACACACACACACAAATACACACACACACACACACACAAATACACACACACACGCACACACACACACAAATACACACACACACACACACACACACACACACACACACACAATTACACACACACATACACACACACACACACACACACACACACACACACACACACACACACACACACACACACACACACACACACACACACACACACACACACACACACACACACATCCACACACACACACACACACACACACACACACACACACACACACACACACACACACACACACACACACACACACACACACACACACACACACACACACACACACACACACACACACACACACATTAATATATTATTATCACACACATATTATTATTATTATTATTATCATTATTATTATTATTATTATTATTAATTTTATTATTACTATTATTATTATTATTATTATTATTATTATTATTATTATTATTATTATTATTATTATTATTATTACTATTACTGATTACTCCAATTTCTTTGAATTGCAAACCAACCTAAGAACTAGAAATAACGGTTTACCCATTCAGTCTAGTCGATGTAACACAGACATCGGAAGGAGTTTCTTTTCAAACCGAGTCATCCGTCACTGGAACATTCTTCCTTCAGAAGTAGTAAATGCGAATACTATCAACTCCTTCAAATATAGATTCGACCGTCACTTCGCTGCGTCGGGAGTAAACTGAATATTGAGTTGCTTTCATCTGCTCCTCAATATCGAGGCGCTTTCATCTGCTCCTCAATGTCGAGGTGCTTTCATCTGCTCCCCAGGCCCCAGGCTGTCGAGCAGATTAAATCACCAAAGCGGGCAACCTCGTAATGAGCCAATAGGCTTTCTGTTGCCTGCGTTTCCATGTTGCCATGTTTCCATGTTTCCCTCCCTTCCTTCCTTCCTCCTTTCTTTCTTCCTCCTTTCCTTCCTTTTGTCCTTCCTCCTTTTATACTTAACTCCCTTCCTTTTCCTTCTCTCTCCCTCCTCTTATTATCTTTCCCTTCCCCCTTCCGCTTCCTTCTCTTCCCTATTATCTTTATTTTACATATATTTCTTATTTTCTTCTTCCTTCCCTTCTTCTTCCTTCCCTTCCTTTTCCTTCCTTTCCTTTCCTTCCGTTTCCCTCCCTCCCTCCTCTCCCTTCCTCTCCCTTCCTTCTGTTGTAGCCCGGAACCGGGCTCTCAAGGAGGTTTAAGACTGATTCGTCGTAGCGACAACTGACTTAATATTCTGGTACTTCAAGAGTATTTGAAGGAGCTCGTAGTTGGGGTGATGAAACGTTGTCGCTTTTTTATATTTAATTTTAACTTATCTTAACACTATGAATAACAAAATAATATAAAATACAGACTACACTTCAATCAGACCCAGCGGGTCGTCAGGCCTCGCACACTGCCTGTTAAGGGACAAGTAACGTCCTACTTCAATACTGGTTACAATCCTAACTATTTCTTATTACACATACACTGAAGATATATACTCTTATAATCTAAACAATACCACTATACACAATGGACACTAGTGCGCTTTCCTTTACGGTACAACACTTCACTTTCTACTCACGACAGCGTAGATGAACACACGACACATATTGTGTCGGAAATTTAGAGGGACACGTGAGTGTCGGTCAGAAGTATCTCTAGTTCTGCCCCGAGTACCTGAGGAACTCCCTTATATGGGCGATTGCCTACGTCACTATACGCCCTCACTACGTCATACCTATTGACTGGGTACACAAGGCTCCTGCACTGAGGGTGCACTCCTTTCCCTATGATATTGTTACATCCTCTATGGTTATAGCACATAAGGGTGAATATTCATGAGTAGTGTTATTTTACAGGACTTCCGTTTACGTGATTCTCGTCCTTATAGGCATTCGCGTGGTGCTGTCGTTGGGTGAAGTGGGCGGTTTCGGGAAGCCGGCAGAGCGCCGGCTGTATGGTGGCCCGAGACGCCCCTTTTCGCTTCCTGTTTGTTTTGATAATGATTTGTTCTTCTCACTGTCGCCTCGCTGTGCTGTGTTCTTCAAATTGTTCTTAATTTTGGATGTATTTTAACGTTTTACTTCGCTTTCGTCTTCCTTGTTTATTTGTGATGGATGTACTGGGTCAGGTGATGTTACTGCGTCTGTGTTAGTAGATGCAGCGCCCTGCGGGGCACCACATACCTCCCCCTTCAAGATAACGCCACGTCCTCGTGGCAGGAAGCGCGCGGCAGGCCGAACGACCATCTCAGACCAAGACGGGGACGGCGTGACGGGGCGGGAGGCACGCAGGAGACGGGGTCGCAGAAGGAAGAACCAGGTCAGGCCGCAGGCGAAGAGGAGGAGGCCAGCGGCGGAGAACCCAAAGAGCAGCCAGCCCCACCAAGGAAAGGCGGCAGATCCGGCGGAAGAACCCGGGACAGACTCCTCCAGCAGGCGGAGCGTCGGGGGAAGAGCCAGCGGGGCGCCCGTAGAGGCCACGGGCGTCGCAGGCGGAGGGGGATGGCCCAAGGAGGGATGGACCGCCAGCAACGACTCAACCACGCCTCGTCCGACGTGGAAAGGGGCCCGATGGATCGTCAGCGGCTCGGCACTATCCAAAGTGGCAGAGGCAGGGAGGCTGAACGCGTCGGCGTGGGCACTACAACCCATACCGATGGTAAGAAGCCCCGTGCCATTCAGGGTCTGCCGGTACTTGGTGACAGGACTGTCTGGGCAGACCATGGTGACGACCTGGGGAACATTCGTGGAGAAGACCCAGCCCGCCGGGGACGGGAGGAAGACTGGTGGGAAGTTCCTGAGAAGAGACTTAGAACACAGTGACAGTGCATCCGGACGCTCGAGGAAAAGGGCAATCTCGCAGCGCCGGACAGACGTAGAATACACAGGGGCGACAGGAGGGCAGATATAAAGAAGATGGTGTTTAGTACAGCGATCCAAGGAGTCCAATAGCATATAGTGGTTGCGGTCTTCAGAAACCGCGAGGTAGGTTGAGAGTGTGTCGGTGTGTAGAAAATATGGCGTGCCATCGAGGTGAAAAGGCAGCGCGTCCATTTTAAACACATCGAACACATCAGAGGGATCCCCTTTCATGGGGATCTGTAAGTAGAAGTGAAGGGTACCTAAGGAAAGCGCACTTTTAGAAATAACCCTTGAGACATCACGGTACAATGCTAAATATTCATGAGGCGCAGGGAATAACAAGCCTGGATAATGGAGGGAGGCATTCCTGAGTACACGAAGCAAGACATCATTGGGAATAATAAGAGGGGAGACTTGCGTTTGGGACATTTGTTGAAGGCCTAGTTTGAGGTTCAATGTATCATGATTTAGGTCACTAAGCGCCAATTGGATCAGGAGAATGGTCTCCAAGATACGCATTTCTCCCTCAATTTGCAAGGTTCGTAAGGAAAACTGCCTAATAATAGCCGAGGCTAAAGCTGAGGCGGACTCTAGACGAGATATAGCAGAGTGGACGTGACGGAGGTCACGAACAGTAGCGTTGAGGACTTTTGTATGAAGGTTGAGCTGACGTCTTTCTTCCGAGGAAAGAGCGTGAAGATTGGAGAGTTTCTCATGGATCACATCAATCTGGGCCTGAGTGGCCGTGCCAAAAAGGAGGTTTGCTACCGAGCCAACAAAGTTCATGGCCCTGCCTCCGGCGAGACCTAAATGGGCTCCCATCTCTACCACTCATGGCTGCTAAGAAGTTATTAAGATCTTTAAAAAGCTTATGAAATTCAAAGTGAAAGGAGTCTAGAGTGCGCCTGAGCAAACCCACAGTGGGAAATGACTGATTCATATGTTCAATAGACCACGACACTTCCGCGGTCAGATTCGCCACGTTGATGAGAGGACGTTGTATTTCGTCTGTCTGGATGACGACAGGAACGACGTAGTAACGCCCTGTCAACAACATCTTAAAGACAGGGGAGAAGACAAGGCCAGGACGTATAGGTTGCTCCCGTAGGGGAACAGCCGCAGGTAAGGGGAGGGCAACACCCAGGATCTGAAATGATAGGGGGCATCAGTTCGCCGGTCGTTGACGATACTCAAGAGGACGTTCCATGACGTTGGGGAGTGAGGGAGGTACCGTGTTGGAACGTAACGGACGAGTTGATTGAGGCTCGGAAGGAGCTTGGAGAACTTCAGGTGATGAGGGAGCAGGAGTCGCCTGGGAGGGCTCGGAAGGAGCTGCAAACGACAAGGGTACCGACTCGTCAGGCGGAGGGGCCATTGACAATGAATCATCAATCGGCCCTGGTATGTGGTTGTCAGGGACAGGGTAGGCACGCCTGACGTTAGGGGAGTCATGGAGTCCAAGAGAGTCCTCGTGAACGACCTGAACATTGTTGGTGTGAACCGTCTTGATCTTACTCCCTCTGATATGGCGGAGTCGTAAGACCACAGGACTAACCTTGTCGACGACCCGGAAGGGGCCGTTAAACAAAGGCTGAATTTTTTTAGGCCCACCCTTGGACGGAATGTTCTTGATATACACCCTATCTCCAATCTCAATCTGTTTGTATTTTGCCTTCCTAAACATCCTTTCAGACTCTTGCCAACCGATATCAATATTCTTCTGACACAATTTATAAGTCCTTTGGGCGACACTAGCAGTGAATGACTTGTAACTATCTACATCATAACACGGTTGTCGCCTATTCTCTAACATTTCAAAAGGAACATTAGGGTCACGGGAGAAAAGCAGGAAGAATGGGGAGTCCCGTAAAACACGATGATAGGCAGTGTTGTAGGCGTGTGTTGCAACTGGAAGCATTTGGTCCCAAATCCCCCTATTGTCCTCACATAAGGTTCTCAGAATATTTATTAAAGTGCCGTTAGGCCTCTCAATCACCCCGTTCGCAGACGGGTGATAAGGAGTCGTCCTTAAGTGATCAATTTGTAGCAATTGAGTCAACTCTCGCAAGAGAGTGTTAACGAACTCCTTTCCTTGATCAGTGACTAGAATAGGCGGGATGCTGTGTACACAGACTACGTTCTCGTAGAACGCAGCTGCCACTTCCTTGGCTGCCTTCGTCCGAAGGGGGGTTGCTACCAGGAAACGTGACAGGACGTCAATCACTGTCAGTACATACTGAGAGTCTTTGTCGGAAACCGACAAAGGTCCGACAATGTCCATATGGACTCTGTCAAACGGTTGGCCAACCTCAGGATATTTCATAATTGGAGCAGGCGGGGATCCCCTCTTCTTAAACCGACAACAGACAGGACAAGATCTGACATATTGCTCCACGTCCGCCTTCATTCCCGGCCAGTACGCAAACTTGCGACAACGTGCCAGCGTGACCTTGGTACCTCCGTGCCCTGCAGGTAGCACGGAATGTGCCAGAGCCAGCGCGTTAGAATGAAGCTTGGTGGACAATAACCAGTCTGGTCTGTTTGTTGTATTCATCGCAAACATTGCGGTAGAGAATACCGTTCTCTACGCACACTTCACTAAGAGGCAGTTTTTTAAAGTGTCTCTTAGCTGCATTTAACTTGACATTGCTCCTCTCAGCAACCTTTTCCTCATTTCTCTCGTTATCTTCAACAACATCAAACATCATACTACCATTTACATTTACGTTACTGCCGGCGTTTCTTTCTAAAGCATGCTTAATCTCACTCAGTTCAGGATCGCGACCCTGGTGCTCCATGAGTGCTTCAAGACTCCAATGGAGAAACTTATCTCGCTTCTCATGTCCCTCCGGGGAGGTGACAGACCCGTCTTGTCCACCCGTATGGGTGACAGACATAATTCTAGCATCCAATTCGCCTTCTATCACATCGCTCTCTTGATTTCTAATCC
Source organism: Eriocheir sinensis (assembly GCF_024679095.1). Classification (NCBI taxonomy): domain Eukaryota; kingdom Metazoa; phylum Arthropoda; class Malacostraca; order Decapoda; family Varunidae; genus Eriocheir; species Eriocheir sinensis. The sequence goes on from NW_026111699.1 coordinate 147,314, forward strand.
TTGATAAAAAATCTGCCACCATATTACTTGAGCCTGGGAGATAATCTATACTGAAATCAAATTCTCCCAGCAATGTCTGCCAACGTGCAATCCTGCTACTTGGAACAGTGCTCTTTAACAGCCATGTCAGCGGTCTATGGTCCGACAGGATGTTAATCCTATAACCCAAGATAAGGGGCCGGTTTGTACCGGGTCCATAGATAACCGCTAAGGCTTCCCTTTCTACCGCGGAGTAGTTACGCTCCGCCCCATTGAGTGTCCTACTGAAGTATGCAATTGGTCGTAGGCTACCGTTCTCATCCTTTTGTTGCAACACACCACCTATTGCCTTATCCGACGCATCTGTAGTGAGGTGGAATGGCTTCCGGAAATCCGGAAAGGTTAACACAATGTCAGTCGTTAGACTGTTCTTTAGTGTTTGAAATGCATGCAATGCCTCCTCGTTCCACTCTAGAAGCGTCTTATCATTCTTGGTGAATTTCCTCCCTTTTAGTAAATTATTAAGGGGGGATGCTATTTTCGCAAAGTCTTTAATGAACTTCCTATAGAAATTAACTAATCCCAGAAAACCTTGAAGCTCTTTGACCGTTTGTGGAGGGGTGAGTTGTTGCACCGCTTGTACCTTTGAGGGCTGAGGCTTCAAACCAGAAGCACTAACAATGTGACCCAAGTAGTCTACTTGCTCTTTGAAGAAGGAACACTTATCTAATCTTAAGGACAGATGGGCCTTCTGCAGTCTGTCTAAGACAGCATGAAGGTTCTTTAGATGATGGTCCATGTTTTTCCCTTGTACTATCAAATCATCAAGATATACATGTACAATTCTACCTGTCAAACCTATGAGGACTTGATTCATGATCCTCTGATAGGCTGCAGGTGCTGTTTTTAATCCAAAGGGGACTGTAGTGAATTAATAGAGGCCATAAGGTGTTGTGAAAGCTGTTAAGTGTTTGGATTCCTCTGCCAATGGGACTTGGTGGTAGCCCTGGCGTAAATCCAGAGAGGTGAAAACTTTACTTTCTCCTAACTGTTGCAAGATGAGGTTAATGTTAGGGAGGGGATGTCTGTCATCAATCAATTCATCGTTCAGAGCGCGGAAGTCAAGACAAAGTCTGACCCCGCCATCTTTCTTGGCAACAGGGACTAGAGGTGCACTGTAGGGTGACGCACTAGGGCGTATAATACCCTGGGCCTCTAAGTCCTTGAGCTGAGTTTCTATCTCCTTGTGGTATTTTACTGGTATTGGGTATGGCTTTTTATATATAGGCTTGTCATTTTTCAGCCTTAAAGTGTGAACATAATAGGGAGTAATAGTGAGAGGTTCATGTTTCAGGGCAAACACATCAGGATACTTGCGGGTTAGGCCCTTCAGACAGCTGTTTTCCCGTAGTGAAGGGGAAAATAGCTCGTCTATCATCATATCAAGTTCCTGCTGCTTACTGGACTGGGTGATAGGCGGCTTGGTAACTGTTGTTTTTGTTTGTGTGACAGCCGCTACACTTTCATTAGTTGATGACTGGTAATATTCAGTGTGACAAGAATAAATGTGGCCCAGCACCTCACCTGTTGGCAACTCAATAGTTTTTTTAGTTGGGTTAGCATAGGGGATGATGAATTTACCCTTGGTTTGTTTGACGTTAGGAGTTAAAGTTACTAACCCGGGAAATAAAAATGAAGAAGGGATATCATTGGACCTTGGAAGGAATAAGGCTTGCCGAGCTCTGCCAATCTCTGTCTCCAGAGTGACATACCCTGCCGTGCCTGGTAGCAAGGACGCTACGTTAATAGCGTATGCTTTCATGGGGACTTCCTCCATCTCGTCAAAGGTAGGGCTTCGGTCGGTTAGTCAATCTTCTGGGTACGGGCTCATATCGCCCGCAGCCAGGGAATGGACTTCCACCGGGTAGGCTCCCACCATTACACTAAACTGCCCAGGTGCGGCCAGCGGTGCAGCTACCACATTTTGCCTCCACATAAATTCTAGACCCAACAAAACTGCTGTTGGTAACACTACACCTTGTGATATTACTACAATTTTTTCTGTAATCTCTCCGTGCCCAAAGTTCACCACTACTTCAGCTAACCCTTTATTAGGGATTTGTGTCCGATCTACCCCTTGTATGGACAGAGGTTCTGTAGCTATCATTTTCCCACCTACCTTATTGAATAAGTCTTCCTCTATTAAAGATACCCCTGCGCCTGTGTCTAGCATCGCGTAGATCATCTCTCTTCGTGCATCAGTTCCTACACACAGTCTCAGTGTGAGTGCATTGGTCGGGCCGTGGACTGCCGCAACTATTCGGGGATCGGCGTTTTTTTTTTTGTTCCTCTCTTGGTCGCGGTTAGCCAGGAGTTGCGGGAGAGGGACCGGCCGTACTCCGGGCGCCAGGCAGCGCAGGCGAGACAGGCTGGCGCCTGTTCCGAGAGTACTGGGGTGGCGCGGACTGCTGGTACTGAGGGTACCGGGGGCCCGCTGGAGGGTGATAGGCACCCCTCTGTTGCCATCCATAGGAGCAGTCACGGGCCATGTGTCCTATATAGCCGCACGAGTAACATGTGGGCGGCGCGGACGCGTTCCCGTGTGAGCGGGGGGGGTGGCATGGCGTGCCGTCCACCCTTCTGAGATATCGGGTGACGCGACTGGCCTGAAGGACGTTGGGAACGGCCTTGTGACGAGGGTTTAGATCCGGTCACTTGGGTTGAACAGATGTTCATGACTTTTACTTCTTTAGCCACATCGACGTCGGATAGTTTTAACTCTGGATGAGCCTTGATATACTCATATCCCTTCTTCAACATTTTCGGTGGCTCCTTTTTTTCTTCTTCTGTCAGGGTGTATGTAAAATCATAAGGTAGAGCTCCGGTGAACCGTAAAACCACCACTTTGTTTAAATACCCGGCTACGGCGGGCTCTAGGGTGGCTAACTCGTCCTTCAATATTTCCAGTCTAATGAGGAATGCGCGGAGGGTTTCTCCCGTCCGCCGTTTGGCCTCTCCCAACTCTTTCTGAAGGACCTCGAAGGTCCTTATTGTGGGATACATACTCAAGAATTCCTTTTTTATCTCATCCCAGTCCTGTCCACACCTGGCGATACAACCGAGGAGATGATCGCGCGCTATTCCCAGGGCATATTGTTTGGCTAACTCTATTTTCCCAGTTGTGTCCCAATTTGCCTGTGTCCGACTGTCGAGATCTTCGATCCATTTCTTTGCTATTTTATGACATGGGAGATTTGGTGCTTTACTACTTTTCTCTTCTCCTCCACAAAAATGTAAGAGTCCCTGCACTCTGCTAAAATCATTTAGGGTGTGGCGACTAAGTAGTGTCACCAGATCATCATGGGCAAGGGTGACCGGTTTCGCGGCATCGGAAGGGGTGGGAGTGCTTTCGTCTGGCATATTGAATTCTAAAGTCTGATTCTCGTAATCCCACGAAAAACTGTCTTCTCCCTCGCTTTCGGATATGGACATTCACCAATACAAATTGCAAGTTTCACCACCCCACACCTGACACCAATGTTGTAGCCCGGAACCGGGCTCTCAAGGAGGTTTAAGACTGATTCGTCGTAGCGACAACTAACTTAATATTCTGGTACTTCAAGAGTATTTGAAGGAGCTCGTAGTTGGGGTGATGAAACGTTGTCGCTTTTTTATATTTAATTTTAACTTATCTTAACACTATGAATAACAAAATAATATAAAATACAGACTACACTTCAATCAGACCCAGCGGGTCGTCAGGCCTCGCACACTGCCTGTTAAGGGACAAGTAACGTCCTACTTCAATACTGGTTACAATCCTAACTATTTCTTATTACACATACACTGAAGATATATACTCTTATAATCTAAACAATACCACTATACACAATGGACACTAGTGCGCTTTCCTTTACGGTACAACACTTCACTTTCACCACGACAGCGTAGATGAACACACGACACATATTGTGTCGGAAATTTAGAGGGACACGAGTGTCGGTCAGAAGTATCTCTAGTTCTGCCCTGAGTACCTGAGGAACTCTTTATATGGGCGATTGCCTACGTCACTATACGCCCTCACTACGTCATACCTATTGACTGGGTACACAAGGCTCCTGCACTGAGGGTGCACTCCTTTCCCTATGATATTGTTACATCCTCTATGGTTATAGCACATAAGGGTGAATATTCATGAGTAGTGTTATTTTACAGGACTTCCGTTTACGTGATTCTCGTCCTTATAGGCATTCGCGTGGTGCTGTCGTTGGGTGAAGTGGGCGGTTTCGGGAAGCCGGCAGAGCGCCGGCTGTATGGTGGCCCGAGACGCCCCTTTTCGCTTCCTGTTTGTTTTGATAATGATTTGTTCTTCTCACTGTCGCCTCGCTGTGCTGTGTTCTTCAAATTGTTCTTAATTTTGGATGTATTTTAACGTTCTACGTCGCTTTCGTCTTCCTTGTTTATTTGTGATGGATGTACTGGGTCAGGTGATGTTACTGCGTCTGTGTTAGTAGATGCAGCGCCCTGCGGGGCACCACACTTCCCTTCCCTTCCTTCACCTTCTCTTCCCCATATTTTTTTGTAAATATTTTTTCTCCTCCCCCTCCTCGTCCTCCTCCACCACCACCTCCTCTTCTTATAAGCTTTAAATCCTCTCAGCTGTTCCTCATTTCTCTCTCTACGTCATGATACACAAATCCCTGTTTTCCTCGCCTTGCTGTCTTTACCTCACAGTTATTCATCGTTTTAGTTATCTCGTATAGACTACCTCATGAAATAGTCGTGACCTATATTTTGTTCTCCCACTCTTTCTGCATCATTCCTTGGAACGTTATTCATATTCCCATGTCTTCCTTTCTAAATATCCTTCCTTCAATTATTTATCCCATTAACTATCTTATTCTCCTTCCTTCCTTCCTTCCTTCTTCCTTCCCTTTTTTAATTTGTATCTTTCCTCCTTTTTCTTTTCCTTAGATTATTTCTTTCATCCTTTCTTTCTTTATTTTTTTTCATTCTGACTTATTCGATATTTTATATCTTTTTCTCCTTATTTCAATCTCTCTTCTCTCTTCTCCGTTTACCGTTTAACGTTGATGAGGTTTCCGGGTCTCGCCCGCTGCTGGTGCAGTGCTCTGCGAGAGCCTTCAACAATTACGATGTTAGCCTCGATAATAATCCCCGATGCACTTATTCAGAACGTCCTAGTGA